>NC_056444.1:10970662-11270662 GCF_018296145.1 Oncorhynchus tshawytscha
CATCCCTGGTCATCCTTACTCCTATGATCTAGCGGATTCACTAAACACAAATGCTTTGTTTGTAAATTATGTCTGTGTGTGCCCCTGGCTATCTGTAAATTAAAAGAACAAGAAAATGGTGCCGTCTGGTTTGCTTAATATAAGGAATTTGAATTGATTTGTACTTATAGTTTTACTTTGTTACTTACAGTTGAAGTCGGAAGTTTACGTACACCTTAGCCAAATACATTTAAACTCAGTTTTTCACAATTCCTGACATTTAATCCTAGTAAAAATTGCCTGTCTTAAATGAATTAGGATCACCACTTTATTTTAAGAATGTGAAATGCTTATTTCAGCTGTTATTTCTTTCATCACATTCCCAGTGGGTCAGAAGTTTGCATATACTCAATTAGTATTTTGTAGCATTGCCTTTAAATTGTTTAACTTGGGTCAAATGTTTCGGGTAGCCTTCCGCAAGCTTCCCGCAATAAGTTGGGTAAATTTTGGCCCATTCCTCCTGACAGAGCTGGTGTAACTGAGATAGGTTAGTAAGACCTCCTTGCTCGCACACGCTTTTTCAATTCTGACCACAGTTGTTCTATGGGAATGAGGTCAGGGCTTTGTGATGGCCACTCCAATACCTTGACTTTGTTGGCCTAAGCCATTTTGCCACAACTTTGGAAGTATGCTTGGGGTCATTGTCCATTTGGAAGACCCACTTGCGACCAAGCCTTAACTTCCTGACTGATGTCTTGAGATGTTGCTTCAATATATCCACATCATTTTCCTTCCTCTTGATGACATTGATTTTGTGAAATGCACCAGTCCCTCCTGCAGAAAAGCACCCCCACAACATGATGCTGCCAGCCCCACAACATGATGCTGCCACCCCCGTGCTTCACGGTTGGGATGGTGTTCTTCGGCTTGCAGGCCTCCCTTTCTTTCCTCCAAACATAACGATGGTCATTACGGCCAAACACTTCTATTTATATTTCATCAGACCAGAGGACATTTCTCTAAAAAGTACGATCTTTGTCTCCATGTAGAGTTGCAAACCATAGTCTGGCTTTTTTTATAGCAGTTATGGAGCAATGGCTTCTTTCTTGCTGAGTGGCCTTTCAGGTTATGTCGATTTAGTCCTAGTTTTACTGTGGATATAGACACTTTTGTACCTGTTTCCTCCAGCATCTTCACATGGTCCTTTGCTGTTGTTCTGGGATTGATTTGCACTTTTCGCACCAAAGTACGTTCATCTTTCAGAGACAGAACGCTTCTCCTTACTGAGCGGTATGACGGCTGTGTGGACCAATGGTGTTTATACTTGCGTGTGATTGTTTGTACAGATGAACGTGGTACCTTCAGGCGTTTGGAAATTGCTCCCAAGGATGGACCCGACTTGTGGAGGTCTACAATTTTTTTCTGAGGTCTTGGCTGATTTCTTTTGATTTTCCCATGATGTCAAGCAAAAAGGCACTGAAAATAGGCCTTGAAATGCATCCACAGGTACACCTCCAATTGACTCAAATTATGTAAATTCGCCTCTCAGAAGCATCTAAAGCCATGACATCATTTTCTGGAATTTAAAGGCACAGTCAACTTAATGTATGTAAACTTCTGACCCACTAGAATTGTGATGCAGTGAATTACAAGTGAAATAATCTGTCTGTAAACAATTTTTGGAAAAAGGACTTGTGTCATGCACAAAGTAGATGTCCTAACCGACTTGTCAAAACTATAGTTTGTTAACAAGAAATTTGTGGAGTGGTTGAAAACTAGTTTTAATGACTCCAACCTAAGGGTATGTAAACTTCCAACTTCAACTGTATGTATATTTTCTGCAATTACATTTACTTTTAATACTTAAGTATATTTAAAACCAAATGCTTTTAGACGTTTATAGTAGTATTTCCCTTTTACTTGAGTCATTTTGAATTGGGTACTTTTTCCATCACTGCATTTTGAATTGTTAACACTTGAAGGTCATGGGTCCTCCTCACCTAAAATCTTCATTGCTGGCTACTGTTGATAATCTATTCTTATTGGCACAAGATACCTTTGCAGAAGTGTTATTGAGTACGTTGATGCCTGTCGTTACATTGTTTTGGCATATATCCCCTAATGTTATTATTGTTCCCTAGGAGAAATCTTCCATGTGTCATATGTTTAGGAGCCACTCCCCTCCTGGTCCATCCCCATGAAACAACAGCTCAGATAAAGGGGATTAGTCTATTAGTCTTTCAATTCACTTTATTCATTCTATTCTATATGCTTGAATCAAAATGTGAAAAATGTAATTGAATTTAAACATTATAATAACAAGATATATCCTGGATTTCAAGGACTGGTTAATGGGGAACATACTATTTTCTCCATATTCTCTCTCAAATATATTGTTTTTACATTGTGACTTGGCAAGTATACACCTGTGAATTCTACTTAGTGGTACCTAATGACATATATTAGATTACTTAAAAAGTCAACCAACATGTCTACTGATAAGCAGACAACCAGATGAGGGGCGTGCCGTACTAATTAGTGACCTTAATTTATCAAGGGAGGAGGAAAAGCCCGCAGACACTCGACCCTCCGTGGAATGAGCTTGACACTGCTCTAGGCTTTAACAATATTAACCAGCACAAAATTTGTCAAACATCGGAGCTGCATGGGGTGAATAAGATGAGTACGTTTTCATCTGCTTTTCTTTTCGATACAGGAGTAATCCATCAATCGAGGAAATGTTCAACATCATATGATTTTGCGTTGGAATTCATTAACCATTACAGTCAAGGGGTGTGTGTGTGGGGGGGGAGGGGGGTATCCTGCAGATGTGAGGATTGGGTTTCATAGGGGCATACTTTTCCTGGGCACCTCCATGAGACTGGGGTTTTAAGGGCCACACACACAAGTTAACCTCAGCAACTTTCAGCTCCACCTTTTGTTCAAATGCTCAAAGGATCAGATGAACTTACATATAGGTTCACAACAAACAAAAAAATATATATTGCTAATTTGAGTCTGTTTCTGTCTGTAATTGTAATTCAAAGTAATTATTTTGGATTAATCTCATTGGTTAGGCCTACATCTTATGTTTCATAATATAAAAATACAATATGCATTACCATAAATAATTGAGACTAGATGAAATCTGTTGGAGTATTTATTTACTGTCACGGTAAGAGTAATGATGTGTTGACAGAGGTGATTTTTGCACTTGCAGTGGAGAGGATATAGATAGAACGATCCCGACAGCACTACAAAGCCAGCGGGGCAAGGTGATCACTGACCTGACTTTCAAGCCAAGGCACAGCACCAAACAGTGTTTGGTGTTTGGTTCATAATAATTCAACATCTTCAAGTGTGGAATGGACCATGTTTGTTTCCCCAACAAAAGCCATGCAGTGAGAAGGTGTCTGCAGTTTACGACCTATAGGCCAATAGTATATTCCATAAGAAGTGTTTGACTTGCAGTACCCCAGAAACATAGGTTATTCACAGAGATGGTGGATAGATAACCAGCAAGACAAAGATCATATTCAACAAATAACAAATGTCTCCCAAAAGAGACTATCCCCAAGGTTGGTCTTGAAACTCTGCCATTGAAAAAAACATATGTACACTGTGTATATATATATATATATATATATATGTTTAAAGAATACATAATTAATGTGATTGTTTCGAATAGGTGGATAGTTCTCCCACTTTAATCTAGGCATTTGAAAATACTTTGATCATGGGAGTGCCACGCCCATAATCTCACCCACTGAAAAACACAAAAAAGGAAGAAAGTCCAAAAAAGTAAATAAAGGTTTTGACTGAGGAGGAAGGTGTTGGTAAAAATCCCCCCTGCAGAGAGTAACACCTGAGGTGTTGTTATCAACAGGGGAAGCACTCTCAGGGCTCAGTGACAAGCACTTCACACTCTACCGCGCTCAAAGGCCTCTGCTTGCAGTTGGCAGCACACACCAGTGGTGAAGAATAGCCCCCCGCCTGATGCCGATCTATCAGCCAGTTCCTCCAGCCGCCTGTAGTAGTGGGCCTTCCACAGCTGCGTGGGACTTTTCTTTGCAGTGTGTGTGTGTGTGTGTGTGTGTGTGTGTGTGTGTGTGTGTGTGTGTGTGTGTGTGTGTGTGTGTGTGTGTGTGTGTGTGTGTGTGTGTGTGTGTGTGTGTGTGTGTGTGTGTGCGTGCGTGCGTGCGTGCGTCAGACTGCATCCAAAAACGCTGATCCGAGTGGGTTTTCGACACACCCGTGGGAATAGAGAGCTCTAGGTCTGCATCCCGAGGCGTTGTTCGTTTAACCTCTATAACTCCCAGATCAAACATGGCTGTGACTGTTGTATGTGTCTCTGGTTCACACAGTGGTTGTTTATCAAACACCAGATTTACTGTACGTCTCGCTACAATTTCAGATGTTTTGTGAGAACATACTGAGAATGCTATTGTGTGCAAAAAGCAGTGCTGTTTTGATTTAGATTTTAACTCGAAGATTAAATTCAGCTTTTTGACCTGGGAAAAATGTATTCCTGAAAATCGGTATGAGATACTTCATGATATCTACTAGTTCTAGGATCATCAACTACATCCATCCGAGGGCCAAGCAGATGGTAGGGGCTGGAACATAATTACAAATCATTTGTAGACTTAAACATAATCATTTCAAACCTTGCTTACATTTGTATACGAGCACGTGTGTCTCTCTTTTATGCGTGGGAATACTTGGGAACAGATTTACAAATATTAAAATCACTTGAAACTGATTTTACTGTGTTTTTACAGTCTTTTATATCCAACAATGATGTTGTTTTAAAAATTTTAAAATGTTGTTTTAAAAATCTGGAAAACGACTGCTTTCTTTGCGCACAAACTAAATGTAATATCATTTTCCTACCGTACAATAACTGAAGTCTTATGACACTCAAAATCATTTTCTGAATGAGTTAATTGACATTTAGCTCTCGGAGTGTGTTAGCCAGGTACTAAGTGACAGGCTGAGGAGCATATCAATAGACAGGCCAGGTGTGCCTGATCCTGCTGTGTTTGACACTGTCTTTCCCCACACTATTTATGGTGCATCTCACATTACTAAGGGCAGAATTAGGGTCCGTTGGTCGAGCTCAGCAGTAATCAGCACCTAGTCTGAATACTTTCCCCTCCCGTGTTTGTATGGGTATCACTGCTTATTTACTTTCTTTCTCCCTCATTACTACCATGCTCTAAACACTTGCCGGAGGACCTAGGGGTTACCGAATCTTAAATGGCACATTTGCTTGTTTACGCGCAACACTAAGATCCGGCTTGTCTAACACTGTTTGAATGTTAAACTTGTAGACCTTTTGTGGACTAAAATGTGTCTCTAAGTGTGTTTGTAGTACTTGTTCTAGTCTTTGTAAGACATTTCTCTCAATGACCATTGCAAGTTTAAGTCAGGACAGTGTATTGTATGACCCAGGAAGGGCAACCTTTTACAGCTTGATTTGTGTAAATACATATGGAGTCAAGGTGTCCTTTTAAGAGGTAATGAAACAGGAGGAAAATAACAAATTAGCTATGTTTTTTTTGTGTGTAATGTGTTAGGGGGGTAAAAACAAACAAATACAAATACTGGAAAAAGTCTCACAATTTATGTATAAAAACAACTTTGTTCGACATGCTACTTTTATGAAAAAAACCTTGAGCCATGCAAAAAAAAAAATATATATATATATATATATATATTGTGGGAGTCAAAAGTACCATTCTTACTATAAGTTTTGATATGTAGCATTTTAGATAGAAAATGACTCAAAATAGAAAATGACTCAATTAAAAGTGAAAATGACCCAGTAAAATACTAATCGAGTAAAAGTCTGGTTCTACTGTCAGTGACAGGGCGACATGTCGTGTGGACTAAAACAGCATAAAAAAAAACACGAAATGAATTAGCAAGCTACAGTAATTTTGACAAACATTGAGAAATATTTTGGATTCATAGTGCTCACACATGTCCGGTGATATATATATATTATTTTCAATCACATCTACTACAGGTGAATAACTATTACAGATGAAATCCACTGCTCAGTTTCTCTTAGCCCATCCCCCCTATCTCCATAGGCCACAATCTCTCCATTTTCTTTTTCCATATGTTTTTCAACTGTGCTGTGATGTCTTACATAGATTCTGAACCTTTCAAATCCATATTATCAACAGATTGTTATTTAAAAATGAATATTTTTGCTAAAAGTATTATTATATTGTTGATTCATTGCCTATGGTGCAATTTGTAGGGTTAATTTTAAACCAATGTTATGACTTTTTAACCCCTCCTGAACATGTGACCAGAAACCAGCTACAAGGGGGCGGTACCAAAATAGATGATTCAGTGATTTGATATAACATTTTGTTGGTAGCAAGAATTTTGTATAATAATTTACATGGAAAAACTTGAATTGTTGAATCAATCATTGGTTTGCATATCAGTTCATAAGCCAAGTGCCATGAGATCAGAACATCGACGACGTCTTCCCTGCTTTTGTGTGACCTGTGTTGCGCAACTGTCAGCATTTCTGTCCTGAAATGGAAATGTTCATTTGTTTTATTTATGCCAATTTTGATTTTTAATTTAAGACAGACAAAGAACCTTCTCCCCCTTCCACTTATATTCTCCAATTCTGTGGTAATTCTGCAATCAATTGGTTGTAATGTTGTATTGAGCAAACATAACCATATAGTTTCGATAGTTGTATGTGTGACATAACTCCAAATATCATGAATAAAAAATAATGCCATTAAAAAATATATATCCATACATTTCATTTTTATTTTGATCAATTCATATATTTGAGTTTATTCACAACATTTGTTGTAATATTTGTTCTGTCTTTTCTGGAGTTGTAACCAGCTTTGTATCGCTTGTTTCAGAAAGGGAGATACTTTGAACAAGGTTTTATTTTCAACTAACTGAAAATAAGAGGTTGCAATCTGGATGAAGGCAAACATTCATTGTTTTATCAAAGGATGAGCTTTTCTTAATAATCTACTGGGGAACCACTGCATTTAAGTATAACGCTTTAATATCCATAAATAGACACATATTTACCTCTCCATGGTTGCAAGATCTTGTCTATTTTGACTAACTTTCTATTGCAATTAAATTGACATTCTGTTAGCTAGCTATCCCCAGTTAGATAATGCTTTGTGACATTCTGTTAGCTAGCTATCCCCAGTTAGATCATGCTTTGTGACATTCTGTTAGCTAGCTATCCCCAGTTAGATCATGCTTTGTGACATTCTGTTAGCTAGCTATCCCCAGTTAGATAATACTTTTGTCATATATACATATATTCATACACATAGCTCATATATTATACAGCGCCAAACTAAAACCGCCTGACTCAAGTCATTTTACGTACCCCTGCTAAGACAGGAACCAGCTCACACACCCAGCCCCCCTCAGCTCTTTTGTCTCACGACCCCAGGAAACACAGACATTCCATCGCACGAACACATACACCCATACACCCATACACATACACACTAACACTTTGTGACATTCTGTTAGCTAGCTATCCCCAGTTAGATAATGCTTTGTGACATTCTGTTAGCTAGCTATCCCCAGTTAGATAATGCTTTGTGACATTCTGTTAGCTAGCTATCCCCAGTTAGATAATGTGTTTTCACCTATCTGCATGCTTGTTGTGTTCTCTATGGTACACTCGTTTGAGCTGACTGATGGTTGTAAATAGTATAATCTCATAGTATAAACAGTATGAACAGTTTGAAAAATAGTAGAAACAGTATGAACAGGTTGGATTATAAATAGTATAATATAATCTGTTCAAAACAGTGGGAGAATTTCACATGAAGAAGTGAAATATGTGTATTTATGGTGTCGTTAAAATGCACAGATCACGATACACTGTATACAGTTGAAGTCGAAAGTTTACATACACTTAGGGTGGAGTCATTAAAACTCGTTTTTCAACCACTCCACACATTTCTTGTTAAACTATAGTTTTGGCAAGTCGGTTACGACATCTACCTTGTGCACGACACAAGTAATTTTTCCAACAATTGTTTACAGACAGATTATTTCACTTATAATTCAATGTATCACAATTCCAGTGGGACAGAAGTTTACATACACTAAGTTGACTGTGCCTTTAAACAGCTTGGAAAATTCCAGAAAATTATATCATGGCTTTAGAAGCTTCTGATAGGTTAATTGACATCATTTGAGTCAATTGGAGGTGTATCTGTGGATGTATTTCAAGGCCTACCTTCAAACTTGCCTTCTTGCTTGACATCATGGGAAATTCAAAAGAAATCAGCCAAGACCTCAGAAAAAAATTGTAGACCTCCACAAGTCTGGTTCATCCTTGGGAGCAGTTTCCAAATGCCTGAAGGTACCACGTTCATCTGTACAAACAAGTGTACCAAGTATAAACACCATTGGACCACGCAGCCGTCATACCACAGGAAGGAGACACGTTCTGTCTCCTAGAGATGAACGTACTTTGGTCCAAAAAGTGCAAATCAATCCCAAAACAACAGCAAAGGACCTTGTGAAGATGCTGGAGTAAACAGGTACAAAAGTATCTATCTCCACAGTAAAACGAGTCCTATATCAACATAACCTGAAAGGCCGCTCAGCAAGGAAGAAGCCACTGCTTCAAAACCGCCATAAAAAAGCCAGACTACGGTTTGCAACTGCACATTGGGACAAAGCTCCTACTTTTTGGAGAAATGTCCTCTGGTCTGATGAAACAAAAACATAATTGTTTGGCCCTAATGACCATCGTTATGTTCAGAGGAAAAAAGGGAGCATTGCAAGCCGAAGAACACCATCCCAACCATGAAGCACACGGGTGGCAGCATCATGTTGTGGGGTTGGCAGCATCATGTTGTGGTTGTGCTTTGCTGCAGGAGGGACTGGTGCATTTCACAAAATCAATGTCATCACGAAGAAGGAAAATGATGTGGATATATTGAAGCAACATCTCAAGACATCAGTCAGGAAGTTAAGGCTTGGTCGCAAGTGGGTCTTCCAAATGGACAATGACCCCAAGCATGCTTCCAAAGTTGTGGCAAAATGGCTTAAGGACCACAAAGTCAAGGTATTGGAGTGGTCATCACAAAGCCATGACCTCAATCCTATAGAAAATGTGTGGGCAGAACTGAAAAGGCGTTTGCGAGCAAGGAGGCCTACAAAACTGACTCAGTTACACCAGCTCTGTCAGGAGGAATGGGCAAAAATTCACCCAACTTATTGTGGGAAGCTTCTGGAAGGCTACCCAAATGTTTGACCCAAGTTAAACAATTTAAAAGCAATGCTACCAAATACTAATTGAGTGTATGTAAACTTCTGACCCATTGGGAATGTGATGAAAGAAATAAAAGCTGAAATAAATAATTCTCTCTACTATTATTCTGACATTTCACATTCTTAAAATAAAGTGGTTCTCCTAACTGACATAAAACATGGAATTTTTCTAGGATTAAAGGTCAGGAATTGTGAAAAACTGAGTTTAAATGTATTTGGCTAAGCTGTATGTAAACATCCGACTTCAACTGTATCTTCTCAAAGAAACTGCCGGTAGTTCGAAAGCTTGACATCATCATTCTGTCATGCTGCTTTGTTGACAACTTTAACAACCTCGCAACCTGGGTGTTTAGACAATCAGCGTCCGTCATTGATTAGGATGAGAAACATTATGTTAAGCCAGGATGTCCTCCATCCTTGATTGTAACCATTTGAAATCCACCTGAACCTTGTCTGTCTGACCACTCAGGGCCAACAAATACCTCCCCTGTCCATCCTACTGCAATCTTTATATACTGTAACTCCCTCTGTCCATCCTACTGCCACTTTTATATACTGTAACTCCCGTGTCCATCCTACTGCCATCTTTATATACTGTAACTCCCCTGTCCATCCTACTGACATCTTTATATACTGTAACTCCCCTGTCCATCCTACTGCCATCTTTGTATACTGTAACTCCCCTGTCCATCCTACTGCCATCTTTATATACTGTAACTCCCTCTGTCCATCCTATTGCCATCTTTATATACTGTAACTCCCTCTGTCCATCCTACTGCCATCTTTATATACTGTAACTCCCCTGTCCATCCTACTGCCATCTTTATATACTGTAACTCCCCTGTCCATCCTACTGCCATCTTTATATACTGTAACTCCCCTGTCCATCCTACTGCCATCTTTATATACTGTAACTCCCTCTGTCCATCCTACTGCCATCTTTATATACTGTAACTCCCCTGTCCATCCTACTGCCATCTTTATATACTGTAACTCCCCTGTCCATCCTACTGCCATCTTTGTATACTGTAACTCCCCTGTCCATCCTACTGCCATCTTTATATACTGTAACTCCCTCTGTCCATCCTACTGCCATCTTTATATACTGTAACTCCCCTGTCCATCCTATTGCCATCTTTATATACTGTAACTCCCTCTGTCCATCCTATTGCCATCTTTATATACTGTAACTCCCTCTGTCCATCCTACTGCCATCTTTATATACTGTAACTCCCTGTCCATCCTACTGCCATCTTTATATACTGTAACTCCCCTGTCCATCCTACTGCCATCTTTATATACTGTAACTCCCTGTCCATCCTACTGCCATCTTTATATACTGTAACTCCCTCTGTCCATCCTACTGCCATCCTTATATACTGTAACTCCCCTGTCCATCCTACTGCCATCTTTATATACTGTAACTCCTCTGTCCATCCTACTGCCATCTTTATATACTGTAACTCCTGTCCATCCTACTGCCATCTTTATATACTGTAACCCCCTGTCCATCCTACTGCCATCTTTATATACTGTGACTCCTGTCCATCCTACTGCCATCTTTATATACTGTAACTCCCCTGTCCATCCTACTGCCATCTTTATATACTGTAACTCCCCTGTCCATCCTACTGCCATCTTTATATACTGTAACTCTCCTGTCCATCCTACTGCCATCCTTATATACTGTAACTCCCCTGTCCATCCTACTGCCATCTTTATATACTGTAACTCCCTCTGTCCTTCCTACTACCATCTTTATATACTGTAACTCCCTCTGTCCATCCTACTGCCATCTTTATTTACTGTAACTCCGATATCCATCCTACTGCCATCTTCATATACTGTAACTCCCCTGTCCATCCTACTGCCATCTTTATATACTGTAACTCCCTCTGTCCATCCTACTGCCATCTTTATATACTGTAATTCCTCTGTCCATCCTACTGCCATCTTTATATACTGTAACTCCCCTGTCCATCCTACTGACATCTTTATATACTGTAACTCCTGTCCATCCTACTGCCATCTTTATATACTGTAACTCCCTGTCCATCCTACTGCCATCTTTATATACTGTGACTCCCTCTGTCCATCCTACTGCCATCTTTATATACTGTAACTCCTCTGTCCATCCTACTGCCATCTTTATACTCTGTAACTCCCTGTCCATCCTACTGCCATCTTTATATACTGTAACTCCCTCTGTCCATCCTACTGCCATCTTTATATACTGTAACTCCTGTCCATCCTACTGCCATCTTTATATACTGTAACTCCTGTCCATCCTACTGCCATCTTTATATACTGTAACTCCCTGTCCATCCTACTGCCATCTTTATATACTGTAACACCCCTGTCCATCCTACTGGCATCTTTATATACTGTAACTCCCTGTCCATCCTACTGCCATCTTTATATACTGTAACTCCCCTGTCCATCCTACTGCCATCTTTATACACTGTAACTCCCTCTGTCCATCCTACTGCCATCTTTATATACTGTAACTCCCTGTCCATCCTACTGCCATCTTTATATACTGTAACTCCCTCTGTCCATCCTACTGCCATCTTTATATACTGTAACTCCCTGTCCATCCTACTGCCATCTTTATATACTGTAACTCCCTGTCCATCCTACTGCCATCTTTATATACTGTAACTCCCTGTCCATCCTACTGCCATCTTTATATACTGTAACTCCCTCTGTCCATCCTACTGCCATCTTTATATACTGTAACTCCCTCTGTCCTTCCTACTACCATCTTTATATACTGTAACTCCCTCTGTCCATCCTACTGCCATCTTTATTTACTGTAACTCCGATATCCATCCTACTGCCATCTTTATATACTGTAACTCCCCTGTCCATCCTACTGCCATCTTTATATACTGTAACTCCCTCTGTCCATCCTACTGCCATCTTTATATACTGTAATTCCCTCTGTCCATCCTACTGCCATCTTTATATACTGTAACTCCCCTGTCCATCCTACTGACATCTTTATATACTGTAACTCCCCTGTCCATCCTACTGCCATCTTTATATACTGTAACTCCCTCTGTCCATCCTACTGCCATCTTTATATACTGTGACTCCCTCTGTCCATCCTACTGCCATCTTTATATACTGTAACTCCCTCTGTCCATCCTACTGCCATCTTTATATACTGTAACTCCCCCTGTCCATCCTACTGCCATCTTTATATACTGTAACTCCTCTGTCCATCCTACTGCCATCTTTATATACTGTAACTCCCCTGTCCATCCTACTGCCATCTTTATATACTGTAACTCCCCTGTCCATCCTACTGCCATCTTTATATACTGTAACTCCCCTGTCCATCCTACTGCCATCTTTATATACTGTAACACCCCTGTCCATCCTACTGGCATCTTTATATACTGTAACTCCCCTGTCCATCCTACTGCCATCTTTATATACTGTAACTCCCCTGTCCATCCTACTGCCATCTTTATACACTGTAACTCCCTCTGTCCATCCTACTGCCATCTTTATATACTGTAACTCCCCTGTCCATCCTACTGCCATCTTTATATACTGTAACTCCCTCTGTCCATCCTACTGCCATCTTTATATACTGTAACTCCCTCTGTCCATCCTACTGCCATCTTTATATACTGTAACTCCCCTGTCCATCCTACTGCCATCTTTATATACTGTAACTCCCCTGTCCATCCTACTGCCATCTTTATATACTGTAACTCCCCTGTCCATCCTACTGCCATCTTTATATACTGTAACTCCCTCTGTCCATCCTACTGCCATCTTTATATACTGTAACTCCCTCTGTCCATCCTACTGCCATCTTTATATACTGTAACTCCCTGTCCATCCTACTGCCATCTTTATATACTGTAACTCCCCTGTCCATCCTACTGCCATCTTTATATACTGTAACTCCTGTCCATCCTACTGCCATCTTTATATACTGTAACTCCCCTGTCCATCCTACTGCCATCTTTATATACTGTAACTCCCCTGTCCATCCTACTGCCATCTTTATATACTGTAACTCCCTGTCCATCCTACTGCCATCTTTATATACTGTAACTCCTGTCCATCCTACTGCCATCTTTATATACTGTAACTCCCCTGTCCATCCTACTGCCATCTTTATATACTGTAACTCCCTCTGTCCATCCTACTGCCATCTTTATATACTGTAACTCCCTGTCCATCCTACTGCCATCTTTATATACTGTAACTCCTCTGTCCATCCTATTGCCATCTTTATATACTGTAACTCCCTCTGTCCATCCTACTGCCATCTTTATATACTGTAACTCCCCTGTCCATCCTACTGCCATCTTTATATACTGTACTCCCTGTCCATCCTACTGCCATCTTTATATACTGTAACTCCCCTGTCCATCCTACTGCCATCTTTATATACTGTAACTCCCCTGTCCATCCTACTGCCATCTTTATATACTGTAACTCCCTGTCCATCCTACTGCCATCTTTATATACTGTAACTCCCTCTGTCCATCCTACTGCCATCTTTATATACTGTAACTCCCCTGTCCATCCTACTGCCATCTTTATATACTGTAACTCCCCTGTCCATCCTACTGCCATCTTTATATACTGTAACTCCCCTGTCCATCCTACTGCCATCTTTATATACTGTAACTCCCCTGTCCATCCTACTGCCATCTTTATATACTGTAACTCCCCTGTCCATCCTACTGCCATCTTTATATACTGTAACTCTCCTGTCCATCCTACTGCCATCCTTATATACTGTAACTCCCCTGTCCATCCTACTGCCATCTTTATATACTGTAACTCCCTCTGTCCTTCCTACTACCATCTTTATATACTGTAACTCCCTCTGTCCATCCTACTGCCATCTTTATTTACTGTAACTCCTGTCCATCCTACTGCCATCTTTATATACTGTAACTCCCCTGTCCATCCTACTGCCATCTTTATATACTGTAACTCCTCTGTCCATCCTACTGCCATCTTTATATACTGTAATTCCTCTGTCCATCCTACTGCCATCTTTATATACTGTAACTCCCCTGTCCATCCTACTGCCATCTTTATATACTGTAACTCCCCTGTCCATCCTACTGCCATCTTTATATACTGTAACTCCCTCTGTCCATCCTACTGCCATCTTTATATACTGTAACTCCTCTGTCCATCCTACTGCCATCTTTATATACTGTAACTCCCTGTCCATCCTACTGCCATCTTTATATACTGTAACTCCTCTGTCCATCCTACTGCCATCTTTATATACTGTAATCCTCTGTCCATCCTACTGCCATCTTTATATACTGTAACTCCTCTGTCCATCCTACTGCCATCTTTATATACTGTAACTCCTGTCCATCCTACTGCCATCTTTATATACTGTAACTCCCTCTGTCCATCCTACTGCCATCTTTATATACTGTAACTCCCTGTCCATCCTACTGCCATCCTGTATCCTGTCCATCCTGCTGCCATCTTTATATACTGTAACTCCCTGTCCATCCTACTGCCATCTTTATATACTGTAACTCCCCTGTCCATCCTACTGCCATCTTTATATACTGTAACTCCCTGTCCATCCTACTGCCATCTTTATATACTGTAACTCCCCTGTCCATCCTACTGCCATCTTTATATACTGTAACTCCTGTCCATCCTACTGCCATCTTTATATACTGTAACTCCCTGTCCATCCTACTGCCATCTTTATATACTGTAACTCCTGTCCATCCTACTGCCATCTTTATATACTGTAACTCCCTCTGTCCATCCTACTGCCATCTTTATATACTGTAACTCCTCTGTCCATCCTACTGCCATCTTTATATACTGTAACTCCCTCTGTCCATCCTACTGCCATCTTTATATACTGTAACTCCCTGTCCATCCTACTGCCATCTTTATATACTGTAACTCCCCTGTCCATCCTACTGCCATCTTTATATACTGTAACTCCCTCCCATCCTACTGCCATCTTTATATACTGTAACTCCCTGTCCATCCTACTGCCATCTTTATATACTGTAACTCCCTCTGTCCATCCTACTGCCATCTTTATATACTGTAACTCCTCTGTCCATCCTACTGCCATCTTTATATACTGTAACTCCTCTGTCCATCCTACTGCCATCTTTATATACTGTAACTCCCTGTCCATCCTACTGCCATCTTTATATACTGTAACTCCCTCTGTCCATCCTACTGCCATCTTTATATACTGTAACTCCCTCTGTCCATCCTACTGCCATCTTTATATACTGTAACTCCTGTCCATCCTACTGCCATCTTTATATACTGTAACTCCCTGTCCATCCTACTGCCATCTTTATATACTGTAACTCCCCTGTCCATCCTACTGCCATCTTTATACTGTAACTCTGTCCATCCTACTGCCATCTTTATATACTGTAACTCCCTGTCCATCCTACTGCCATCTTTATATACTGTAACTCCCCTGTCCATCCTACTGCCATCTTTATATACTGTAACTCCTGTCCATCCTACTGCCATCTTTATATACTGTAACTTCCTCCTCTGTCCATCCTACTGCCATCTTTATATACTGTAACTCCTGTCCATCCTACTGCCATCTTTATATACTGTAACTCCTGTCCATCCTACTGCCATCTTTATATACTGTAACTCCCTGTCCATCCTACTGCCATCTTTATATACTGTAACTCCCTGTCCATCCTACTGCCATCTTTATATACTGTAACTCCCTCTGTCCATCCTACTGCCATCTTTATATACTGTAACTCCCTCTGTCCATCCTACTGCCATCTTTATATACTGTAACTCCCTGTCCATCCTACTGCCATCTTTATATACTGTAACTCCCTGTCCATCCTACTGCCATCTTTATATACTGTAACTCCCTGTCCATCCTACTGCCATCTTTATATACTGTAACTCCTGTCCATCCTACTGCCATCTTTATATACTGTAACTCCTGTCCATCCTACTGCCATCTTTATATACTGTAATTCCCTGTCCATCCTTGCCATCTTTATATACTGTAACTCCCCTGTCCATCCTACTGCCATCTTTATATACTGTAACTCCCTCTCCCATCCTACTGCCATCTTTATATATACTGTAACTCCCCTGTCCATCCTACTGCCATCTTTATATACTGTAACTCCCTCTGTCCATCCTACTGCCATCTTTATATACTGTAACTCCTCTGTCCATCCTACTGCCATCTTTATATACTGTAACTCCCTGTCCATCCTACTGCCATCTTTATATACTGTAACTCCCTGTCCATCCTACTGCCATCTTTATATACTGTAACTCCCCTGTCCATCCTACTGCCATCTTTATATACTGTAACTCCCTCTGTCCATCCTACTGCCATCTTTATATACTGTAACTCCCTCTGTCCATCCTTGCCATCTTTATATACTGTAACTCCCTGTCCATCCTACTGCCATCTTTATATACTGTAACTCCCCTGTCCATCCTACTGCCATCTTTATATACTGTAACTCCCTGTCCATCCTACTGCCATCTTTATATACTGTAACTCCTCTGTCCATCCTACTGCCATCTTTATATACTGTAACTCCTCTGTCCATCCTACTGCCATCTTTATATACTGTAACTCCCTGTCCATCCTACTGCCTTCTTTATATACTGTAACTCCCTCTGTCCATCCTACTGCCATCTTTATAAACTGTAACTCCCTCTGTCCATCCTACTACCATCTTTATATACTGTAACTCCCCTGTGCATCCTACTGCCATCTTTATATACTATAACTCCCCTGTCCATTCTACTGCCATCTTTATATACTGTAACTCCCCTGTCCATCCTACTGCCATCTTTATATACTGTAACTCCCTCTGTCCATCCTACTGCCATCTTTATATACTGTAACTCCCTGTCCATCCTACTGCCATCTTTATATACTGTAACTCCCCTGTCCATCCTACTGCCATCTTTATATACTGTAACTCCCTCTGTCCATCCTACTGCCATCTTTATATACTGTAACTCCTCTGTCCATCCTACTGCCATCTTTATATACTGTAACTCCCCTGTCCATCCTACTGCCATCTTTATATACTGTAACTCCCCTGTCCATCCTACTGCCATCTTTATATACTGTAACTCCCTCTGTCCATCCTACTGCCATCTTTATATACTGTAACTCCCTCTGTCCATCCTACCCATCTTTATATACTGTAACTCCTGTCCATCCTACTGCCATCTTTATATACTGTAACTCCCCTGTCCATCCTACTGCCATCTTTATATACTGTAACTCCCTGTCCATCCTACTGCCATCTTTATATACTGTAACTCCCTCTGTCCATCCTACTGCCATCTTTATATACTGTAACTCCTCTGTCCATCCTACTGCCATCTTTATATACTGTAACTCCCCTGTCCATCCTACTGCCATCTTTATATACTGTAACTCCTGTCCATCCTACTGCCATCTTTATATACTGTAACTCCCTCTGTCCATCCTACTGCCATCTTTATATACTGTAACTCCCTCTGTCCATCCTACTGCCATCTTTATATACTGTAACTCCCTGTCCATCCTACTGCCATCTTTATATACTGTAACTCCCTGTCCATCCTACTGCCATCTTTATATACTGTAACTCCCTGTCCATCCTACTGCCATCTTTATATACTGTAACTCCCTCTGTCCATCCTACTGCCATCTTTATATACTGTAACTCCCTCTGTCCATCCTACTGCCATCTTTATATACTGTAACTCCCTGTCCATCCTACTGCCATCTTTATATACTGTAACTCCTCTGTCCGTCCATCCTGTCCATCCTACTGCCATCTTTATATACTGTAACTCCCTCTGTCCATCCTACTGCCATCTTTATATACTGTAACTCCCTCTGTCCATCCTACTGCCATCTTTATATACTGTAACTCCCTGTCCATCCTACTGCCATCTTTATATACTGTAACTCCCCTACTGTCCATCCTACTGCCATCTTTATATACTGTAACTCCCTGTCCATCCTACTGCCATCTTTATATACTGTAACTCCTCTGTCCATCCTACTGCCATCTTTATATACTGTAACTCCTCTGTCCATCCTACTGCCATCTTTATATACTGTAACTCCTCTGTCCATCCTACTGCCATCTTTATATACTGTAACTCCTCTGTCCATCCTACTGCCATCTTTATATACTGTAACTCCCTGTCCATCCTACTGTCCATCCTATCTTTATATACTGTAACTCCCTCTGTCCATCCTACTGCCATCTTTATATACTGTAACTCCCTCCATCTGTCCCTGTCCATCCTACTGCCATCTTTATATACTGTAACTCCTGTCCATCCTACTGCCATCTTTATATACTGTAACCATCCTACTGCCATCTTTATATACTGTAACTCCCTGTCCATCCTACTGCCATCTTTATATACTGTAACTCCCTGTCCATCCTACTGCCATCTTTATATACTGTAACTCCCCTGTCCATCCTACTGCCATCTTTATATACTGTAACCCCCATCCTACTGCCATCTTTATATACTGTAACTCCCTGTCCATCCTTTATCTTTATACTGTAACTCCCTGTCCATCCTACTGCCATCTTTATATACTGTAACTCCTCTGTCCATCCTACTGCCATCTTTATATACTGTAACTCCTCTGTCCATCCTATTGCCATCTTTATATACTGTAATACTCCTGTCCATCCTACTGCCATCTTTATATACTGTAACTCCCTGTCCATCCTACTGCCATCTTTATATACTGTAACTCCCCTGTCCATCCTACTGCCATCTTTATATACTGTAACTCCCTCTGTCCATCCTACTGCCATCTTTATATACTGTAACTCCCTCTGTCCATCCTACTGCCATCTTTATATACTGTAACTCTGTCCATCCTACTGCCATTTTATATACTGTAACTCCCCTGTCCATCCTACTGCCATCTTTATATACTGTAACTCCCTGTCCATCCTACTGCCATCTTTATATACTGTAACTCCTGTCCATCCTACTGCCATCTTTATATACTGTAACTCCCTGTCCATCCTACTGCCATCTTTATATACTGTAACTCCCTGTCCATCCTACTGCCATCTTTATATACTGTAACTCCCTGTCCATCCTACTGCCATCTTTATATACTGTAACTCCCTCTGTCCATCCTACTGCCATCTTTATATACTGTAACTCCCCTGTCCATCCTACTGCCATCTTTATATACTGTAACTCCCCTGTCCATCCTACTGCCATCTTTATATACTGTAACTCCCTCTGTCCATCCTACTGCCATCTTTATATACTGTAACTCCCTCTGTCCATCCTACTGCCATCTTTATATACTGTAACTCCCTCTGTCCATCCTACTGCCATCTTTATATACTGTAACTCCCTCTGTCCATCCTACTGCCATCTTTATATACTGTAACTCCCTCTGTCCATCCTACTGCCATCTTTATATACTGTAACTCCCCTGTCCATCCTACTGCCATCTTTATATACTGTAACTCCTCTGTCCATCCTACTGCCATCTTTATATACTGTAACTCCCCTGTCCATCCTACTGCCATCTTTATATACTGTAACTCCCTCTGTCCATCCTACTGCCATCTTTATATACTGTAACTCCTGTCCATCCTACTGTCTTTATATACTGTAACTCCCCTATCCTGTAACTCCTCCATCCTACTGCCATCTTTATATACTGTAACTCCCTCTGTCCATCCTACTGCCATCTTTATATACTGTAACTCCCTGTCCATCCTACTGCCATCTTTATATACTGTAACTCCCTGTCCATCCTACTGCCATCTTTATATACTGTAACTCCCCCTGTCCATCCTACTGCCATCTTTATATACTGTAACTCCCCTGTCCATCCTACTGCCATCTTTATATACTGTAACTCCCTCTGTCCATCCTACTGCCATCTTTATATACTGTAACTCCCTGTCCATCCTACTGCCATCTTTATATACTGTAACTCCCTGTGTCCATCCTACTGCCATCTTTATATACTGTAACTCCCTCTGTCCATCCTACTGCCATCTTTATATACTGTAACTCCCTGTCCATCCTACTGCCATCTTTATATACTGTAACTCCCCTGTCCATCCTACTGCCATCTTTATATACTGTAACTCCCTCTGTCCATCCTACTGCCATCTTTATATACTGTAACTCCCTCTGTCCATCCTACTGCCATCTTTATATACTGTAACTCCCCTGTCCATCCTACTGCCATCTTTATATACTGTAACTCCCCTGTCCATCCTACTGCCATCTTTATATACTGTAACTCCCTCTGTCCATCCTACTGCCATCTTTATATACTGTAACTCCCTCTGTCCATCCTACTGCCATCTTTATATACTGTAACTCCCCTGTCCATCCTACTGCCATCTTTATATACTGTAACTCCCCTGTCCATCCTACTGCCATCTTTATATACTGTAACTCCCTCTGTCCATCCTACTGCCATCTTTATATACTGTAACTCCCTCTGTCCATCCTACTGCCATCTTTATATACTGTAACTCCGATATCCATCCTACTGCCATCTTTATATACTGTAACTCCCCTGTCCATCCTACTGCCATCTTTATATACTGTAACTCCCTCTGTCCATCCTACTGCCATCTTTATATACTGTAATTCCCTCTGTCCATCCTACTGCCATCTTTATATACTGTAACTCCCCTGTCCATCCTACTGACATCTTTATATACTGTAACTCCCCTGTCCATCCTACTGCCATCTTTATATACTGTAACTCCCTCTGTCCATCCTACTGCCATCTTTATATACTGTGACTCCCTCTGTCCATCCTACTGCCATCTTTATATACTGTAACTCCCTCTGTCCATCCTACTACCATCTTTATATACTGTAACTCCCTCTGTACATCCTACTGCCATCTTTATATACTGTAACTCCTCTGTCCATCCTACTGCCATCTTTATATACTGTAACTCCCTCTGTCCATCCTACTGCCATCTTTATACTCTGTAACTCCCCCTGTCCATCCTACTGCCATCTTTATATACTGTAACTCCCTCTGTCCATCCTACTGCCATCTTTATATACTGTAACTCCTGTCCATCCTACTGCCATCTTTATATACTGTAACTCCCCTGTCCATCCTACTGCCATCTTTATATACTGTAACTCCTGTCCATCCTACTGCCATCTTTATATACTGTAACTCCCTCTGTCCATCCTACTGCCATCTTTATATACTGTAATATCCCCTGTCCATCCTACTGCCATCTTTATATACTGTAACTCCCCTGTCCATCCTACTGCCATCTTTATATACTGTAACTCCCCTGTCCATCCTACTGCCATCTTTGTATACTGTAACTCCCCTGTCCATCCTACTGCCATCTTTATATACTGTAACTCCCCTGTCCATCCTATTGCCATCTTTATATACTGTAACTCCCTCTGTCCATCCTACTGCCATCTTTATATACTGTAACTCCCTCTGTCCATCCTACTGCCATCTTTATATACTGTAACTCCCCTGTCCATCCTACTGCCATCTTTATATACTGTAACTCCCTGTCCATCCTACTGCCATCTTTATATACTGTAACTCCTGTCCATCCTACTGCCATCTTTATATACTGTAACTCCCTCTGTCCATCCTACTGCCATCTTTATATACTGTAACTCCCTCTGTCCATCCTACTGCCATCTTTATATACTGTAACTCCCTCTGTCCATCCTACTGCCATCTTTATATACTGTAACTCCCTGTCCATCCTACTGCCATCTTTATATACTGTAACTCCTCTGTCCATCCTACTGCCATCTTTATATACTGTAACTCCCTGTCCATCCTACTGCCATCTTTATATACTGTAACTCCCTCTGTCCATCCTACTGCCATCTTTATATACTGTAACTCCCCTGTCCATCCTACTGCCATCTTTATATACTGTAACTCCTGTCCATCCTACTGCCATCTTTATATACTGTAACTCCCCTGTCCATCCTACTGCCATCTTTATATACTGTAACTCCCCTGTCCATCCTACTGCCATCTTTATATACTGTAACTCCCTGTCCATCCTACTGCCATCTTTATATACTGTAACTCCCTGTCCATCCTACTGCCATCTTTATATACTGTAACTCCCCTGTCCATCCTACTGCCATCTTTATATACTGTAACTCCTCTGTCCATCCTACTGCCATCTTTATATACTGTAACTCCCTCTGTCCATCCTACTGCCATCTTTATATACTGTAACTCCCTCTGTCCATCCTACTATCTTTATATACTGTAACTCCCTCTGTCCATCCTACTGCCATCTTTATATACTGTAACTCCTCTGTCCATCCTACTGCCATCTTTATATACTGTAACTCCTCTGTCCATCCTACTGCCATCTTTATATACTGTAACTCCCCTGTCCATCCTACTGCCATCTTTATATACTGTAACTCCCCTGTCCATCCTACTGCCATCTTTATATACTGTAACTCCCTGTGTCCATCCTACTGCCATCTTTATATACTGTAACTCCCTGTCCATCCTACTGCCATCTTTATATACTGTAACTCCCTGTCCATCCTACTGCCATCTTTATATACTGTAACTCCCTGTCCATCCTACTGCCATCTTTATATACTGTAACTCCCCTGTCCATCCTATCTGCCATCTTTATATACTGTAACTCCCTGTCCATCCTACTGCCATCTTTATATACTGTAACTCCCTGTCCATCCTACTGCCATCTTTATATACTGTAACTCCCTCTGTCCATCCTACTGCCATCTTTATATACTGTAACTCCCTCTGTCCATCCTACTGCCATCTTTATATACTGTAACTCCCTCTGTCCATCCTACTGCCATCTTTATATACTGTAACTCCCTCTGTCCATCCTACTGCCATCTTTATATACTGTAACTCCCTGTCCATCCTACTGCCATCTTTATATACTGTAACTCCCTGTCCATCCTACTGCCATCTTTATATACTGTAACTCCCCTGTCCATCCTACTGCCATCTTTATATACTGTAACTCCCTCTGTCCATCCTACTGTCCATCTTTATATACTGTAACTCCCTCTGTCCATCCTACTGCCATCTTTATATACTGTAACTCCCCTGTCCATCCTACTGCCATCTTTATATACTGTAACTCCCTGTCCATCCTACTGCCATCTTTATATACTGTAACTCCCTCTGTCCATCCTACTGCCATCTTTATATACTGTAAATCCTCTGTCCATCCTACTGCCATCTTTATATACTGTAACTCCCCTGTCCATCCTACTGCCATCCTTATATACTGTAACTCCCCCTGTCCATCCTACTGCCATCTTTATATACTGTAACTCCCTCTGTCCATCCTACTGCCATCTTTATATACTGTGACTCCCTCTGTCCATCCTACTGCCATCTTTATATACTGTAACTCCCTCTGTCCATCCTACTACCATCTTTATATACTGTAACTCCCCTGTCCATCCTACTGCCATCTTTATATACTGTAACTCCCTCTGTCCATCCTACTGCCATCTTTATATACTGTAACTCCTCTGTCCATCCTACTGCCATCTTTATATACTGTAACTCCCTCTGTCCATCCTACTGCCATCTTTATATACTGTAACTCCTCTGTCCATCCTACTGCCATCTTTATATACTGTAACTCTTCTGTCCATGTCCATCCTACTGCCATCTTTATATACTGTAACTCCCTGTCCATCCTACTGCCATCTTTATATACTGTAACTCCCTGTCCATCCTACTGCCATCTTTATATACTGTAACTCCCTCTGTCCATCCTACTGCCATCTTTATATACTGTAACTCCCTGTCCATCCTACTGCCATCTTTATATACTGTAACTCCTGTCCATCCTACTGCCATCTTTATATACTGTAACTCCCTCTGTCCATCCTACTGCCATCTTTATATACTGTAACTCCCTGTCCATCCTACTGCCATCTTTATATACTGTAACTCCCTCTGTCCATCCTACTGCCATCTTTATATACTGTAACTCCCTCTGTCCATCCTACTGCCATCTTTATATACTGTAACTCCCTCTGTCCATCCTACTGCCATCTTTATATACTGTAACTCCCTGTCCATCCTACTGCCATCTTTATATACTGTAACTCCTCTGTCCATCCTACTGCCATCTTTATATACTGTAACTCCCTCTGTCCATCCTACTGCCATCTTTATATACTGTAACTCCCTTTATCCATCCTACTGCCATCTTTATATACTGTAACTCCCCTGTCCATCCTACTGCCATCTTTATATACTGTAACTCCCTCTGTCCATCCTACTGCCATCTTTATATACTGTAACTCCCTGTCCATCCTACTGCCATCTTTATATACTGTAACTCCCTCTGTCCATCCTACTGCCATCTTTATATACTGTAACTCCCTCTGTCCATCCTACTGCCATCTTTATATACTGTAACTCCCTGTCCATCCTACTGCCATCTTTATATACTGTAACTCCTGTCCATCCTACTGCCATCTTTATATACTGTAACTCCCTCTGTCCATCCTACTGCCATCTTTATATACTGTAACTCCCTCTGTCCATCCTACTGCCATCTTTATATACTGTAACTCCCTGTCCATCCTACTGCCATCTTTATATACTGTAACTCCCTGTCCATCCTACTGCCATCTTTATATACTGTAACTCCCTGTCCATCCTACTGCCATCTTTATATACTGTAACTCCCTCTGTCCATCCTACTGCCATCTTTATATACTGTAACTCCCTGTCCATCCTATTGCCATCTTTATATACTGTAACTCCCCTGTCCATCCTACTGCCATCTTTATATACTGTAACTCCTCTGTCCATCCTACTGCCATCTTTATATACTGTAACTCCCCTGTCCATCCTACTGCCATCTTTATATACTGTAACTCCCTGTCCATCCTATATACTGCCATCTTTATATACTGTAACTCCCTCTGTCCATCCTACTTGCCATCTTTATATACTGTAACTCCCTCTGTCCATCCTACTGCCATCTTTATATACTGTAACTCCTCTGTCCATCCTACTGCCATCTTTATATACTGTAACTCCCTCTGTCCATCCTACTGCCATCTTTATATACTGTAACTCCCCTGTCCATCCTACTGCCATCTTTATATACTGTAACTCCCTCTGTCCATCCTACTGCCATCTTTATATACTGTAACTCCCTGTCCATCCTACTGCCATCTTTATATACTGTAACTCCCCTGTCCATCCTACTGCCATCTTTATATACTGTAACTCCCTCTGTCCATCCTACTGCCATCTTTATATACTGTAACTCCCCTGTCCATCCTACTGCCATCTTTATATACTGTAACTCCCTGTCCATCCTACTGCCATCTTTATATACTGTAACTCCTGTCCATCCTACTGCCATCTTTATATACTGTAACTCCCTGTCCATCCTACTGCCATCTTTATATACTGTAACTCCTGTCCATCCTACTGCCATCTTTATATACTGTAACTCCCTGTCCATCCTACTGCCATCTTTATATACTGTAACTCCCTCTGTCCATCCTACTGCCATCTTTATATACTGTAACTCCTCTGTCCATCCTACTGCCATCTTTATATACTGTAACTCCCTCTGTCCATCCTACTGCCATCTTTATATACTGTAACTCCCTCTGTCCATCCTACTGCCATCTTTATATACTGTAACTCCTCTGTCCATCCTACTGCCATCTTTATATACTGTAACTCCTCTGTCCATCCTACTGCCATCTTTATATACTGTAACTCCTCTGTCCATCCTACTGCCATCTTTATATACTGTAACTCCTCTGTCCATCCTACTGCCATCTTTATATACTGTGACTCCCCTGTCCATCCTACTGCCATCTTTATATACTGTAACTCCCTCTGTCCATCCTACTGCCATCTTTATGTACTGTAACTCCCCTGTGCATCCTACTGCCATCTTTATATACTGTAACTCCCTTGTCCATCCTACTGCCTTCTTTATATACTGTAACTCCCTCTGTCCATCCTACTGCCATCTTTATAAACTGTAACTCCCTCTGTCCATCCTACTGCCATCTTTATATACTGTAACTCCCTGTCCATCCTACTGCCATCTTT
This sequence comes from Oncorhynchus tshawytscha, assembly GCF_018296145.1. Classification (NCBI taxonomy): domain Eukaryota; kingdom Metazoa; phylum Chordata; class Actinopteri; order Salmoniformes; family Salmonidae; genus Oncorhynchus; species Oncorhynchus tshawytscha. Next base: position 10,997,067 of record NC_056444.1, read on the forward strand.
ATATACTGTAACTCCCTCTGTCCATCCTACTGCCATCTTTATATACTGTAACTCCCTGTCCATCCTATTGCCATCTTTATATACTGTAACTCCCTCTGTCCATCCTACTGCCATCTTTATATACTGTAACTCCCTCTGTCCATCCTACTGCCATCTTTATATACTGTAACTCCTGTCCATCCTACTGCCATCTTTATATACTGTAACTCCCTGTCCATCCTACTGCCATCTTTATATACTGTAACTCCCTGTCCATCCTATTGCCATCTTTATATACTGTAACTCCCTCTGTCCATCCTACTGCCATCTTTATATACTGTAACTCCCTCTGTCCATCCTACTGCCATCTTTATATACTGTAACTCCCTGTCCATCCTACTGCCATCTTTATATACTGTAACTCCCTGTCCATCCTACTGCCATCTTTATATACTGTAACTCCTCTGTCCATCCTACTGCCATCTTTATATACTGTAACTCCCTGTCCATCCTACTGCCATCTTTATATACTGTAACTCCCTCTGTCCATCCTACTGCCATCTTTATATACTGTAACTCCCTGTCCATCCTACTGCCATCTTTATATACTGTAACTCCCTTGTCCATCCTACTGCCTTCTTTATATACTGTAACTCCCTCTGTCCATCCTACTGCCATCTTTATAAACTGTAACTCACTCTGTCCATCCTACTACCATCTTTATATACTGTAACTCCCCTGTGCATCCTACTGCCATCTTTATATACTATAACTCCCCTGTCCATTCTACTGCCATCTTTATATACTGTAACTCCCCTGTCCATCCTAATGCCATCTTTATATACTGTAACTCCCTCTGTCCATCCTACTGCCATCTTTATATACTGTAACTCCCCTGTCCATCCTACTGCCATCTTTATATACTGTAACTCCCTCTGTCCATCCTACTACCATCTTTATGTACTGTAACTCCCTCTGTACATCCTACTGCCATCTTTATATACTGTAACTCCTCTGTCCATCCTACTGCCATCTTTATATACTGTAACTCCCTCTGTCCATCCTACTGCCATCTTTATACTCTGTAACTCCCCCTGTCCATCCTACTGCCATCTTTATATACTGTAACTCCCTCTGTCCATCCTACTGCCATCTTTATATACTGTAACTCCCTGTCCATCCTACTGCCATCTTTATATACTGTGACTCCCTCTGTCCATCCTACTGCCATCTTTATATACTGTAACTCCCTCTGTCCATCCTACTACCATCTTTATATACTGTAACTCCCTCTGTACATCCTACTGCCATCTTTATATACTGTAACTCCTCTGTCCATCCTACTGCCATCTTTATATACTGTAACTCCCTCTGTCCATCCTACTGCCATCTTTATACTCTGTAACTCCCCCTGTCCATCCTACTGCCATCTTTATATACTGTAACTCCCTCTGTCCATCCTACTGCCATCTTTATATACTGTAACTCCCCTGTCCATCCTACTGCCATCTTTATATACTGTAACTCCCCTGTCCATCCTACTGCCATCTTTATATACTGTAACTCCCCTGTCCATCCTACTACCATCTTTATATACTGTAACTCCCCTGTCCATCCTACTGCCATCTTTGTATACTGTAACTCCCTCCTGTCCATTATAATACCATCTTTATATACTATAACTCCCTCTGTCCATCCTACCGTCATACTACCGTCCTCAGTAGACAGCTTTCATCCTTCTGATTGTGCATCAGGCATCGACGTCCACTTTCATCAGAATGAACAACAACAAGAAGATCACGGTCTACCGCTTATTACAATGGAAGAGAAACCACCCCAACGGGTCCATTCTAGCTGAAATCAGCCAAGGTATCTCTGAGAATCAGCTATCTGTGGGTCGTCAGGAGACTGACGTGGAGACTGACGTGGAGACTGACGTGGAGACTGACGTGGAGACTGACGTGGAGACTGACGTGGAGACTGACGTGGAGACTGACGTGTGCAAGAGCGCCGCAGGAAAACATCATCTAAGCAACAGCGCAAATCAACAAACCATAGCCGTGCCCAGTTCAATTCTATGGCTGATTGTGTTTGGGAAAAATAACATTATTCAATGGACTTATTTTACACCTTGTAGAGTAGTTATACACCTCTGTTCACTTGGAAAATGTACCACAGTGTTAACATATTCAGTGAATTTACAATTGACATGCAGTTACAGTATGGCCTTCTTTGTAATGTCTGCCTCCGATTGTCCATTGATTTGTGCCTGTTAGTCAGAGGAGTCCCCCTGCACAGCTGGTATCTGTGCTCTCCCTTCATCTTGGAGTTCTTAATGGCCCCTATGGCTGGAGGACTGTGACCAGATGAGTCACACAGTCCTCATCCATACACCCAGTACAGCCTTTTGTATCTTGAATCTAGTCAGAGGGGATCCATTACAAAACAAGGGGATTGTTTTGCCGTTTCTTTTGTTTTAGCTTCCCCATCTCAATGTGGATAAAAGGTATCAAGGTGTTAATCAATACGTCTCTTTTTTTCTACACACAAATTATTTTCTGTCCTTGGAAATAAATCACTTTTGAAATAGTCAAGCGCTCCCTCCTGAAAAAGCCGTCCTCCCCTTTGCCTGTCTCAGATGTGGCTGTTTTCCTGTTAATGCTACTTGGTGATGATCAAAAACAGAAGGAAGTCTGAGAGATAGAGGGAGGGAGAAAAAGAGGGAGAAATCCAATGAGCCTAGTGGACTCCAGGGTGCAAGGCAGCTGGCAGATTGCTTATCGGGAGCAATATCCTGACTAGAAGATGTCTATCTGGGAGGCGGTGGCTTAACCAGCCGCTTCATGCCTCTTTAAGAAGACAGTACATTTTTGGCTTTCGCTTCCTGCTCAGATACGTTTTTCACGGAAAGGTGTCCTCTTCTGCCTTATCACAACACTGCATCAGACCATCTCAGAATTTGTGGCCTGAACTGAGGGTGTACTGAAGAGGCTCCGTAGTTGGGGGGGCGCTGGTCTCCTCTCAGGGGTGTATATCAGTAGTCTAATGTGCCCCCCTGCTCATCTCCACTTCTTCATAAGCATTGATCTGAAAGCAATTTGCTGGATGGATAGTCTACCTATTGCTAACTGGAGAGTTGTTTTCTCTTTTCTACTGGGGAGTTGCTTTCACTTGTCTACTGGGGAGTTGTTTTCAGTTGTCTACTGGGGAGTTGCTTTCTCTTTTCTACTGGGGAGTTGCTTTCACTTGTCTACTGGGGAGTTGCTTTCAGTTGTCTACTGGGGAGTTGCTTTCAGTTGTCTACTGGGGAGTTGCTTTCAGTTGTCTACTGGGGAGTTGCTTTCAATTGTCTACTGGGGAGTTGCTTTCACTTGTCTACTGGGGAGTTGCTTTCACTTGTCTACTGGGGAGTTGCTTTCAATTGTCTACTGGGGAGTTGCTTTCAGTTGTCTACTGGGGAGTTGCTTTCTCTTGTCTACTGGGGAGTTGTTTTCAGTTGTCTACTGGGGAGTTGCTTTCAATTGTCTACTGGGGAGTTGCTTTCACTTGTCTACTGGGGAGTTGTTTTCTCTTGTCTACTGGGGACTTGTTTTCTCTTGTCTACTGGGGAGTTGCTTTCAGTTGTCTACTGGGGAGTTGTTTTCTCTTGTCTACTGGGGAGTTGCTTTCTCTTGTCTACTGGGGAGTTGTTTTCTCTTGTCTACTGGGGAGTTGTTTTCTCTTGTCTACTGGGGAGTTGTTTTCTCTTGTCTACTGGGGAGTTGTTTTCAGTTGTCTACTGGGGAGTTGTTTTCTCTTGTCTACTGGGGAGTTGCATTTACTTGTCTACTGGGGAGTTGTTTTCAGTTGTCTACTGGGGAGTTGTTTTCTTTCTACTGGGGAGTTGTCTACTGGGGAGTTGTTTTCTCTTGTCTACTGGGAGTTGCTTTCAATTGTCTACTGGGGAGTTGTTTTCTCTTGTCTACTGGGGAGTTGCTTTCTAATTGTCTACTGGGGAGTTGTTTTCTCTTGTCTACTGGGGAGTTGTTTTCTCTTGTCTACTGGGGAGTTGTTTTCTCTTGTCTACTGGGGAGTTGTTTTCTCTTGTCTACTGGGGAGTTGTTTTCTCTTGTCTACTGGGGAGTTGTTTTCTCTTGTCTACTGGGGAGTTGTTTCTCTTGTCTACTGGGGAGTTGTTTTCTCTTGTCTACTGGGGAGTTGTTTTCTCTTGTCTACTGGGGAGTTGCTTTCTCTTGTCTACTGGGGAGTTGTTTTCTCTGTCTACTGGGGAGTTGTTTTCTCTTGTCTACTGGGGAGTTGTTTTCTCTTGTCTACTGGGGAGTTGTTTTCAATTGTCTACTGGGGAGTTGTTTTCTCTTGTCTACTGGGGAGTTGTTTTCTCTTGTCTACTGGAGAGTTGTTTTCAATTGTCTACTGGGGAGTTGTTTTCACTTGTCTACTGGGGAGTTGTTTTCTCTTGTCTACTGGGGAGTTGCTTTCAATTGTCTACTGGGAGTTGCTTTCAGTTGTCTACTGGGGAGTTGCTTTCTCTTGTCTGTCTACTGGGGAGTTGTTTCAATTGTCTACTGGGGAGTTGCTTTCAGGGAGTTGTCTTTTTCACTGGGGAGTTGCTTTCAGTTGTCTACTGGGGAGTTGCTTTCTTTTTACCAGGGAGTTGTTTCACTGTTTACCAGGGAGTTGCTTTCAATTGTTTACTGGGGAGTTGCTATCACTTTTTTACCAGGGAGTTGCTTTCACTTTTTCACCAGGGAGTTGCTTTCACTTGTCTACTGGGGAGTTGCTTTCAATTGTTTACCAGTGAGTTGCTTTCACTTTTTCACCAGGGAGTTGCTTTCACTTTTTTACCAGGGAGTTGTTTCACTTGTTTACCAGGGAGTTGCTTTCACTTGTTTACCAGTGAGTTGCTTTTACTTGTTTACCAGGGAGTTGCTTTCACTTTTTCACCAGGGAGTTGCTTTCACTTGTTTACCAGGGAGTTGCTTTCACTTGTTTACCAGGGAGTTGCTTTCACTTTTTTACCAGGGAGTTGCTTTCACTTGCCCAGTTCTTTCTATATCAATGAAAAGGAAAGGAAGCCATTTTTTCCAGTTGAGATGCACCACTGGAGATTTCCCAACCAAAACATGACCCAGTAGTTCCAGGAGTACAAACGTATTTCCTGTGTGTCAGGCTTTCGGTGGAAACAATTGGCTGTCATGCTGTCATTCAATGTCATGTTTGCTTTGCCTTTTTGTAAATAACTAAATCATTGTTTGAATCATGCGTCTCTGGGAAAGCATCGGCTTCCGTGTGTGTCACCGTCAATCAAACAATTCCAGTAATGCATTTATCTGCAGACTATCTACAGACTACAAATTATTTGCTTATTTTGTTGTTAGAATTTCCGTTACCTACTGTATATCTTGTTTGAGAATGGAACGCAGAACTTTTGGTACAGTTTCAGGGTACCAGTGATTCTCAAAGTTTTTATGCAACTTTTCCAATATTTCCCAAGTTTGACGTCAACCTCGCTGTCATCCTGGAAAAATCATCAACGGGGGCGTGAACCGCTTTATCACGACACATCGTCTGCATATATCTGTGGCGTGCTATGAGGGTTGTTACTCATCCCACGCAGAATGTGCGTGAAGCAATATGTTTGACAAATGTTTATTTTGAACGCAGGAGCTACTGACGCCCGTACAGGTTAGACCTGTTGAAAATATTTGATCTCCTGGTCAACCTCATAATGACTGCCAGTTTACACACCTACAGACGAAGAACAACTGAACGTAGACGTCTCTCACACTGGTGGGACCAGAGCCAAAAGAGAGGGAAAAACTCCAGCTCATGCTGGTAGCTTTGATAAAACATACATTTCTCTACATCATCTAAACAACATCTGTGCCATATGCATCAGCGATGTCTGGAGATAGTAAAAAATGCAACTTTTACAAGACATAAACTAGCGAAGGTTTCAAATAAGGAGGGGCCATTTTGGATTTTCTTTGTGGAACAGTTTCTTAATTTGCCATTTTGCTCCTGCATGGACTTGCATGCACTATATCCTTCATGGTTTTGGATTTCAAAAGGACCGGAGAGGTTGTTTTGGCACTATTTTCAGGTTGGCTTGGCGGGCCTCTGCAATGGAGCCAGTCTTTGCCGCAGTGTCCAGGTTTGATCATGATAAACAAGACAGTGGTGCTAACTGGGATGATTCATCTACTGCTGCTACCAGAGCATGTGAGAAATTGCATTGTGCAATCACAGGGGGAAACGAGGTACTCTTTTCCACTTGGCACCAGAGCGCTTAGTCAATTCAGATATTTGCAGAATTATCCTCTGTGTCACATGTCTGGCGAATTCCAAGACAGTTTTTTATTTTTTATTACATTTTTGATGGTGGCGCAGTGATGCTTTGCCTTAGACCGATGCGCTACTCAGGAGGCCCCAAGCCTAGGTTTTATCCCGTCTTTAGATCTGGGAAGATATCCTCCCATTTGAAAAACAGACAGTTAAAAGATGTATGCTTCTCCAGTGCACGGACAGAGATTCCATCTGATTCAGAACTTTTTTGTTAAGCATCCACAAACAGAAAGAGTAACTTACAAAAGGTATTCAATTATCGTAAGAAAAGTTGATATATTCAACTTTTGGGGAACATTTGCTGCTATTGGTCAGATGTCTAATTGAAATCTATGAATGTAATCTGTTTAAACATAAGGGTAGCCTACGTTCTTCAGTCATGTGTTACTTCATACAAACACTGGCAACATATTTAGTTGGAGATTGCCATAAATGTTGTTTTATTCAATAAAGTCTCACCTAAACCCTCCCTTAAGTACTTCATACAGCTTAGATAACATGTAAATACTAGTCATATCAAAACCAATGAACCCGTAAGATTTCAAAGGCAGTGTAACCAAATCATGCAGACTCCAAATTTGGCATAAGTGTACCTATTCTCATCACTGTATTGGAATCCCATTAAAAAAATGTTAATCAGCGGTCCCTAATTAGCATATGAAAACATGTGTATGAGTTCAGCCCGTAGTAACTGGTGAAGTCATACTTATTCAGTACAGATCTAAAGATAAAGGAAAATGTGTGAAGTTGAGTACCCGGTTCAATGGGGAGGTCACAGTTTTACACAGGCGCTGTCAGGTTGGATGCCAGAGTATTTCACACCTGGTTAGATTTCAACTATTGGCTCCACCTTTGCTTATGCGTCCCTGAAATCCGTTCCCTGGCTCTTGCAGTCATTTAGAGAGGTGTCACTCCCAACGCACCGTCACCTGACCCTACTACACTCAAATCACATGGGCGCTCTCTGAACCACGTGATTCAATGAATAACTGCAGATGTCACTTTACATATCATGTCTATATGCTGAAGATCTCAGAGATATTCTAGTGCTATGAAACCTGTGGAGAGTACTGATGTTGTGATAATATAGCTGTAAACTATTTGTATCTGTGCATCATTGAGAACTTGGAGACAGTTATCAGTGGTAATGCCAAGACATGATTCATGATGATGATGATGATTATATCTTGCTATCCACTATCTGATGAGGGACCAGGACACTCAAGTTTTCAAAGCAGTTTAATTCTCCCCCCCCAAATTTTTTTTTTTTTGCCTTCTCTGTCTATGTGGACCTCTGCAGGTCAGTCACAGCACCATCCTTCACATTCCTCATTCCTCTTCATCACGTCTCCTTATTAAGCCTTGGCAGGTCATTCAGGCCAGTGGAGGTCCACTGCCTCTGTATGTATCATTACCTATGTCATTCTCACTATCCAGTTATTAGATTAATGCTGGAATACTTCACTTTGAAACAACAACAAAACAAAAGAAGTTACGACAAACAATCAACAGTTTTTTTTCCCTCTGACGTCATTGTAGGCATGATAGAACAGCAGAATATATGCTGCTCGATGCACATCACCTCCATTTCCTCCAAAAAATACAAGCAATAACAAAGGTACTTGGGCAGACAGTGATACGGTTTCCCCCTAATGCGGATTCCGTCTTCACAGTGTGAAATCATTTAGACAGGTGTGCTAATTTTGTGTGACTTGTCTCCTTCATCCAACTGGGTCCAATACGTTAATGACTGGTATCATGCCTCTTTGTGTGTGGAAAAAAGTACCAATCATTCATACCTATACACACAAAGACAGGACTCTAATGTAAATGCTTGAAACGTTCAACCTACACCACCCTACCACCCACATGTCAACTAGCATACAGTCTCATCCCTGTGTAACCCCTGCCTGGCCTGTTAGTGTTGGGTGTCAGCCATGAGGGGGCTGAAGGGTGAGGGGAAGGGCATTGCGGCGCTTGCTCATGAGCTACCGCTGATATGGTGATTACGCTGTGGCGCTGATTCCTCCATCCCTCCCTACTCTCCCTACTCTCTCTCTCTCTCTCTCTCTCTCTCTCTCTCCCTACTCTCTCTCTCTCTGTCTCTCCCTGCTCTCTCTCTCCCTGCTCTCCCGCTCTCTCTCTCTCTCTCCCCCTGCTCTCTCTCTCTGTGTCTATCCCTGCTCTCTCTCTCTCTCTCCCCCCCTGCTCTCCCGCTCTCCCTGCTCTCTCTCCCTGCTCTCTCTCTCTCCCTGCTCTCTCTCTCTGTCTCTCTCTCCCTGCTCTCTCTCTCTGTCTCTCTCTCTGTCTCTCTCTGTCTCTCTTTCTCTCTCTCTCTTCCTGCTTTTTCTCTTTCTGTCTCTCTCTGCTCTCTCTCTCTCTTCCTGCTTTCTCTCTCTCTCCCCCTGCTCTCCCGCTCTCCCGCTCTCTTTCTCTCCCTGCTCTCTCTCTCTCTCCCTGCTCTCTCTCTCTGTCTCTCTCTCCATGCTCTCTCTCTGTCTCTCTCTCTCTGTCTCTCTCTGTCTCTCTCTCTCTCTTCCTGCTTTCTCTCTCTTTGTCTCTCCCTGATCTCTACCCCTTTCTGTTCTCTGGTAGTGCATCATCATCATCATCATCGTCTTTGCTTGCGGTACCCTTCCGCCCCGCCAAGTTACACAGACACCCTTTCACCACCTTCACCAGGATTCAAATAGAGATCAACTAGATGTGTTGTGTGTCCTGGGGGCCATTAAGAGGCCTTTTGCTGTTACAACTTAGAGCATTTCTTTTCCCTTTCTTCTCATTTATGTTTTGGTTTGTTGACACAAGCCTCATGCTTTAATTCAAAGTCTAAGCCTTCTTACATTAAGTTATAAAGACAGGACATTTTACGTAACTTACACATGGTACAGTGGATTTTGGAGACCCAGTGAATAAATTAGGCAATATGATAACAAACTGAGCCACGAAGCAAACAGCTCTCATTGTCGACCATAGGCCATTGTTTTGTGCCCGGGTGGTTACCTAATTCTTGACATGAGGCTATTGCTTTGTGTTTCAGTTCGTTTCTTTAAACACACAACTCATTTCCCCCAGCCGTTGTGGCCTGTACACAAATGTTCCCAGTGTTGTGTGGCTGCGGATGACACTGGCGAGTTGTGATGTTTTTATCTTCAACAAAGAGGAACGAAATGCCTTGTACAAAAGGCTGTCGAGAGGGCAAACTAACTGGTCTCTCTCTCTCTCTCTCTCTCTCTCTCTCTCTCTCTCTCTCTCTCTCTCTCTCTTTTCTCTCTCTCCCTTTTGTTTCTCTCCTCATTTACCGGTGTGTTTGACATACATAAAAGGAATAAAAAAGAACAAAAAAGATCTTCACATCAAACATCCTCACAAGACACAGTCCCCACTCAGAAGCTACGGGTTCCATGGTCCCCGCAAATCGCTTAGCACTTCATTTTAACACACAGACATAACACGGCTAATCTTCTTCTCTCTACCTGAACCAGGACGCAACGATTAACATGTCTGAACGGAGGTTTGGAGAGGGGGTTAGGGGCGGGGGATGGGGGCGACGTAGGGGACGGGGGACCAGCGAGTTAACGTGAGAAAAAAAACCAAGTGTCCAAGCACAAGCATGACACACACACACTCAAGCGTTACACACATACATACAAGCATACAAGCGTTACACACCTGCTGGTCTTCTCGTTATACACCAGGTATGTCCCTGCTGACTTAGCTGGGGTTCATCTCTCTTAGAGGGTCAGGCAGGAATCAACACCCTTCGTCCGGCAATAGGAGGACCAGAGGGGGGACGCAACCAACCACCCAGCCGAGTGTTCACAAGGAGCTTATACGCTGTTATGAGGAGAGGGGGCCGGTAGCAGCATGTCACTGTTTGGTTTGAGGATGTGGAGGGGGTTCACAAGGCCTGGTCCCAAGTCTGTTTGGTTTGAGGATGTGGAGGGGGTTCACAAGGCCTGGTCCCAGGTCTGTTTGGTTTGAGGATGTGGAGGGGGTTCACAAGGCCTTGTCCCAGGTCTGTTTGGTTTGAGGATGTGTAGGGGTTCACAAGGCCTGGTCCCAGGTCTGTTTGGTTTGAGGATGTGGAGGGGGTTCACAAGGCCTTGTCCCAGGTCTGTTTGGTTTGAGGATGTGGGGGTTCACAAGGTCTGGTCCCATGTCTGTTTGGTTTGAGGATGTGGAGGGAATCACTACTGGAATAGGCCTTCATCAGAGGAATCTGGTCCCAGGTCTGTTTGGTTTGAGGATGTGGAGGGGGTTCACAAGGTCTGGTCCCAGGTCTGTTTGTGCTTTTTAGACAACTTCAATCTTGTTGTTGCCAAATTGGACCAGGCTAACTTGTGGCAGCTAAGACAGAATCACTACTGGAATAGGCCTACTCATCAGAGGAATTGGCACAGTTGTTTCCTTGATCTGTGTCCTTGCAGCCACTTAATTTGTGTTTGGTTGTGATAACATGTCATCCCTAACACTGACGGCCAACCTTCATAGGGCTTTTGATGTATGTAGACACAGTAAATAACATGGCTTTTGGAAGGGGAGAGCAGTCACACACACACACACACACACACACCAGCTGGACACACACACACAGACACACACACACACATGCCAGGGGTTCCTACACCAGCTGACTCTACCTGGCGACACACACGTGTCCGTCCCTGTCCCACACACACACACCTGTCACACCGAGTGAGGGAGACGCGGCACCACACCTGTTCCATCTGAGGCACAAGAGGAGCGCGTAGGATTTCGCACACCCTGGCCACGCTACAGGATGGAACACAGGGCTGTCACACACAGGTGCAGTCTGCGCGACCCGTCACACAAACACACACACACACGCTGTCACACACACTGCCCACACGTCCGGACCCTGTCACATTCCCCATCACATCAGCACATGGAGCTGGTACACACACACACACCATCAGTGCTGATTCTCCTGCACACATGGCACCAATATTTCGTGGCAACAGAGGGCTCTCAAGGGGTGGTCACGAGAGTGCTCAGGGAGGTGTGTGGGGGTTTCCATCGGTGCGACTACGGTGGAAAGTTCAGATCAGGTCTCCACAGTGCGCATCCCCTCAGAATATGCCGATTTGGCTCTCGCCTTCTGTAAGAAGAGGGCGATAAAATTCCTGGTGGACGCAGCACTTCCCAGGAGTCACGTGTATCCTCTGTCACAGGAGGAGACATGGCTATGTCTCATATGTCTCTGAATCCCTGGGGCAGGGATACATTCGGCCCTCGACTTCACCTGCCTCCTCAAGTTTATTTTTTGTGAAGAAGAAGGATGGGGATCTGCATTGACTATCAAGGGATCAATCAGATCACTGTGAGGTACAGCTACCCGCTGCCTCTCATCACCAGTGCGATCGAGTCAATGCATGGGGAGCTCTTCTTCATAAAATTGGATCTCAGGAGAGCTTACAACCTGGTGCTAACTGGGAGGGGGATGAGTGGAAGATGGCATTTAATACCACCTCAGGGCACTATGAGTACCTCGTCATGCCGTACGGGTTGATGAATGCTCCATCAGTCTTCCAGGCCTTTGTTGACAAGATTTTCCGGGACCTGCACGGGCATGGTGTAGTGGTGTATATCGACAACATTCTGATATACTCCGCTTATCGCGCTGAGCATGTGTCCCTGGTGCGCAGGGTGCTTGGTCGAATGTTGGAGCATGACCTGTACCTCAAGGCTGAGAAATGTCTGTTCTTCCAACAGTCCGTCTACTTCTTAGGGTACCGCATTTCCACGTCAGGGGTGGAGATGGAGCATGACCGCATTTCAGCTGTGTGTAATTGGCCGACTCCCACCACGGTAAAGGAAGTGCGGCGGTTTCTGGGATTTGCCAACTACTACCGAAGGTTTATCCAGGGTTTTGGTCAGGTAGCGGCTCCTATTACCTCACTGCTGAAGGGGGGACCGGTGCCGCTGCAGTGGTCGGCTGAGGCGGCAAGGGCTTTTGGTCACCCGAAAGCTCTGTTTACCTCCGGATCCCTCTTTGTCGTTCATGGTGGAGGTGGACGCGTCCGAGGCTGGGATAGGAGCCGTGCTCTCTCAGCACTCACCAAAGCTCCGCCCCTGTGCTTTCTTCTCGAAGAAGCTCAGCCAGGAGGAGGGAAACTATGATGTGGTGGACCGGGAGCTGTTGGCTGTTGTCAAGGCTCTGAAGGCGTGGAGGCATTGGCTTGAGGGAGCTAAACACCCTTTTCGAATCTTGAATGACCACCGCAATCTGGAGTACATCTGGGCGGCGAGGAGACTGAACCCTCGCCAGCCAAGGTGGGCTATGTTCTTTTCCCTTTTTGTTTTCACACTATCCTACAGACCAGGTTCCCAGAACGCTAAGGCAGAGGCACTGTCGGCGCTAAGGCAGAGGAGCGGTCCATGGATCACACTTCCATACCTCCAGCCTTTTGCCTGGTGGCACCGGTGGTGTGGGAGCTGGACGCGGACATCGAGCATTACGCACAGAGCCCACTCCCCCCAGTGTCCAGCTGGGCGCCTGTACGTTCTGTCTGCTGTCCACGACCGTTTGATCTATTGGGCCCACACATCACCCTCCTCTGGTCATCCTGGCATAGGTTGGACGGTGCGTTGCATTTGAGGGTGGTACTGGTGGTCCACCTTGGCCAAGGACATGAGGGTTTATGTTTCCTCCTGCTCAGTGTGCGCCCAGTGCAAGGCTCCCAGGCAGCTGCCCAAAGGAAAATTACAACCCCTACCCGTTCCACAACAGCCGTGGTCGCACCTGTCGGTGGGTTTCCTGACGGATCTTTCTCCCTCACAGGGCAACACCACGATCCTGGTCGTGGTGGATCGGTTTTCTAAGTCCTGCCGTCTCCTCCCTTTGCCCGGTCTCCCTACGGCCCTACAGACTGCGGAGGCCCTGTTCACACACGTCTTCCGGCACTACGGGATGCCTGAGGACATAGTTTCTGATCGGGGTCCCCAGTTCACATCCAGGGTCTGGAGGGCGTTCATGGAACGTCTGGGGGTCTCGGTCAGCCTCACCTCAGATTTTCACCCCGAGAGTAACGGGCAGGTGGAGAGAGTAAACCAGGATGTGGGTAGGTTTCTGCGGTCATATTGCCAGGACCAGCCGGGGGAGTGGGCGGCGTTCATCCCCTGGGCAGAGATGGCCCAATACTCACTCCGCCACTCCTCCACTAACCTCTCTCCTTTCCAGTGTGTACTGGGACATCAGCCGGTTCTGGCACCTTGGCATCAGAGCCAGATCGAAGCTCCTGCGGTGGACGAATGGTATAAGCGCTCGGAGGAGACCTGGGACACTGCCCATATGAACCACAGCAAGGCCCCAGTGTTCGCACCGGGGGACCGGGTCTGGCTCTCGACCTGAAACCTGCCGCTCCGCCTGCCCTGCAGGAAGCTGGGCCCATGGTTTGTGGGGCCATTCAATGTCCTGAGGAGAATAAACGAGGTGTGTTACAGGCTACAGCTTCCCCCCGATTACCGTATTAACCCCTCGTTTCATGTGTCTCTCCTCAGGTCGGTGGTGGCTGGTCCGCTACAAGAAGCTGAGGTGCGGGAGGTTCCTCCGCCTCCTCTGGACATCAAGGGGGCTCCGGCGTATGCAGTTTGGTCCACACTGGACTCAAGGCGTCGGGTGAGGGGCCTTCAGTACCTCGTGGACTGAGAGGGGTACGGTCCGGTGGAGAGATGCTGGGTGCCGGTGGAGGACGTGTTGGACCCTATGATGCTGAGGGAGTTCCACCGTCTCCATCCGGATCGCCCTGCACCTTGTTGAGTAAAGTACGTTGCTCACTCATTCTGCTCTCCTGCGCCTGACTTCATGCACCAGTTACACTCACCTTCTGACACAAATATTGTTTTTGCCATCATTGTAAGCCTGCCACACACACACTATACAATACATTCTATTTTCACAGGACCGCCTGTTGCAATTTCGATGAGGCTCTCTTGTTCAGACATTGGTAAGTGGAGTGGAGGCAGGGCATGAAAGGGATAATGAATCTAGTGGTTTTTGTCGTCCGTTTCGGGTAAGTACCTGCGTAATTGCACACCCAGCTCACTCAGGTGCTTCGCTATATCACATTTGGCATTGTCCGTAAGCTTGGGTTCATTTGAACACAAAAATCTGTCATACCCTGATCTGTTCCACCTGTTCTTGTGCTTGTCTCCACCCCCCTCCAGGTGTCGCCCATCTTCCCCATTTTCCCCTGTGTCTTTAACCTGCGTTGTCTGTCTGTTGCCAGTTTGTCTTGTTCGTTCAAGCCTACCAGCGTTTTTCTCAACTCCTGGTTTTCCCTAGTCCCTCTTTTTCTCATCCTCCTGGTTTTTGACCTTTGCCTGTCCTGAATCTGTACCCGCCCGCCTGACCACTGCCTGTCTCTGACCCTGAGCCTGCCTGCCTTCCTGTACTTTTGCTCCACCTCTGGATTACCGAACTCTGCCTGACCCAACCCTAAGCCTGCTTGCCGTACTGTACCTTGACCTCTGCTCTTGTTTATCGACCCGTGCCTGCCTTGAAATGTCATTTTACCTGCCCCTGTTACAATAAAAATTGTTTCTTCACACAGTCTGCACTGATTCCTAATAAAATCATACAATGATGGAAAGACCTGAGTGTTGTCCTCATCATGCAAGCGGCCAGACAAGTGAAAATTATGGTCAGTAAAGAAAACTTTAAGCTCGTCTCTCAATTTCAAAAAAGAGTGTCAATACTTTGCCCCTTGATAACCAGCCCACTTCCTAGATGCCCTTCCAGACTCCCTCTGCCTACCCAAGGATTTCACAGTACAAAAATCAGTTAACCACCTAACTGAGGAACTCAATTTAATCTTGCGCAATACCCTAAATGCAGTTGCACCCCTAAAAACCAAAAACATTTGTCACAAGAAACTAGCTCCCTGGTACACAGAAAATACCCGAGCTCTGAAGCAAGCTTCCAGAAAATTGAAACGGAAATGGAGCCACACCAAATCCTGTGCTTGGCCCTCCTATGTTGAACATAATAAATGGCTCTCTATCCACTGGATGTGTACCAAACTCACTAAAAGTGGCAGTAATAAAGCCTCTCTTGAAAAAGTCAAACCTTTACCCAGAAAATATAAACAACTTTTTTTTTTAATTAAAAGCTGTTGCACGGCAACTCACTGCCTTCCTGAAGACAAACAATGTATAGGAAACGCTTCAGTCTGGTTATAGATCCCATCATAGCACTGAGACTACACTTGTGAAGGTGGTAAATGACCTTTTAATGGCGTCAGACCGAGGCTCTGCATCTGTTCTCGTGCTCCTAGACCTTAGTGCTGCTTTTGATACCATCGATCACCACATTCTTTTGGAGAGATTGGAAACCCAAATCGGTCTACAAATTGGTCTACAAGTTCTGGCCTGGTTCCGATCTTATCTATCAGTTTGATATCAGTTTGATATCAGTTTGTCTCTGTGGATGGTTTGTCCTCGGACAAATCAAATGTACATTTCGGTGTTCCTCAAGGTTCCGTTTTAGGACCACTATTGTTTTCACAACATATTTTACCTCTTGGTGATGTCAGTCGGAAACATAATGTTAACTTTCACATAAGTCAACTTTCACATAAGTTAACTCTCAGACATAAGGAAGTGGATGGCTGCAAATGTTGTACTTTTAAACTCGGATAAAACAGAGAGGCTTGTTCTAGTTCCCAAGAAACAAAGAGATCTTCTTTTGAATCTGACAATTAATCTTGATGGTTGTACAGTCGTTTCAAAAAATATTGTGAAGGACCTCGGCTTTACTCTGGACGCTGATCTTTCTTTTGACAAACATAAGACTGTTTCAAGGACAGCTTTTACCATCTACGTAACATTGCAAAACCCAGAAACTTTCTGTCCAAAAATGATACAGAAAAATGGATCCATGCTTTTGTCACTTTTAGATTAGACTACTGCTATGGTCTACTTTCCGGCTATCCGGCTAAAGCACTAAATAAACTTCAGTTAGTGCTAAACACGGCTGCTAGAATCTTGATTAGAACCAAAAAACTGGATCATATTTCTCCAGTGCTAGCCTCTACACTGGCTGTCCCTAGAATGTCTAAGCAAACAGCTGGAGGCAGGGCTTTCTCCTATAGAGCTCAATTCGGATGGAATGGTCTGCCTACCCATGTGAGAGATGCAGACTCGTTCTCAACCTTTAAGTCTTTATTGAAGACTCATCTCTTCAGTAGGTCCTATGATTGAGTGTAGTCTGGCCCAGGAGTGTGAAGGTGAACGGAAAGGCACTGGAGCAACAAACCGCCCTTGCCTGGCCGGTTCCGCTCTCTCCACTGGGATTCTCTGCCTCTAACAATATTACAGGGGCTGAGTCACTGGCTTACTGGTGCTCTTCCATGCCGTCCCTAATAGGGGTGCGTCACTTGAGTGGGTTGAGTCACAGACGTGATCTTCCTCTGCGGGTTGGCGCACCCCTTGGGTGGTGCCCTGGCGGAGATCTTTGTGGGCTATACTCGGCCTTGTCTCAGGATGGTAAGTTGGTGGTTGAAGATATCCCTCTAGTGGGTTGGGGGCTGTGCGGGGGTATCGTCAGATGGGGCCACAGTGTCTCCCGACCCCTCCTTTCTCAGCCTCCAGTATTTATGCTGGAGTAGTTCATGTGTCGGGGGGCTAGGGTCAGACTGCTATATCTGGAGTATTTCTCCTGTCTTATCTGGTGTCCTGTGACTGGTGTCTAATTCTCTCTCTTTCTCTCGTTCTTTCTTTCTCTCTTTCTCTCTTTCTTTCTTTCTTTCTCTCTCTCAGAGGACCTGAGCCCTAGGACCATGCCTCAGGACTACCTGGCCTGATGACTCCTTGCTGTCCCCAGTTCACCTGGTCGTGCTGCTGCTCCAGTTTCAACTGTTCTGCCTGCGGCTATGGAACCCTAATCTGTTCACCGGACGTGCTACCTGTTCCAGACCTGCTGTTTTCAACTCTCTAGAGACAGCAGGAGTGGTAGAGATTAGCTATGAAAAGCCAACTGACATTTACTCCTGAGGTGCTGACCTGTTGCGCCCTCAACAACCACTGTGATTATTATTATTTGACCCTGCTGGTCATCTATGAACATTTGAACATCTTGGCCATGTTCTGTTATAATCTCCACCCGGCACAGCCAAAAGAGGACTGGCCACCCCTCATAGCCTGGTTCATCTCTAGGTTTCTACCTAGGTTCTGGCCTTTCTAGGGAGTTTTTCCTAGCCGCTGTGCTTCTACACCTGCATTGCTTGCTGTTTGGGGTTTTAGGCTGGGATTCTGTTACAGCACTTTGTGACATCAGCTGATGTAAGAAAGGCTTTATAAATACATTTGATTGACTTCTGTATGTTGTAAAAGCATTACATGGTCGCTGCCCATATCATTGCATAAAGCAGAAAATACACGAGAGTTCAGGGGCCTTGCTTTAACAAAGTTAAGTATTTACACTGTAGTGTCCAAAACGTCTTTCAAGCTGTCAGGCATTCCCTTGGCAGCAAAAGCCTCTCTGCAGTGTACCCAAGTGGCGTCGGGAGCAACTGCTTGTACGTGCGTTACCACTCCACTATGTCTCCCTGTCATGGCTTTGTGCCATCAGTACAGATACCAACACATCTTGACCACCAATCCATTTGATGTCACAAAGCTGTCCAGTACTTTAAAAATATCCTCTCCTGTTGCCCTGGTTTCCAGCAGTTTGCAGAAGAAGATGTCTTCCTTAATTGACCCTCCATAAACGTAACGGACATATACCAGGAGCTGTGCCAGGCCCGCCACGTCTGTTGACTCATCCAGCTGTAACTCATATAATTCACAAGCAGTAGTAGTTTCAAGGCATCTCCTCCCATGTCACCGATGTGTTGTGAAACAGTGTTTGATGAAGCCATTGTCTGTATAGTTTTTTGGGCCTTTTCCCCCAGCATTGACCCAGCTGTAACCGCAGCAGCAGGAAGAATTGAGTCCTTCACAATAGTATGGGGTTTGCCTGTCCTAGCCACCTGGTAGCTCACCATATAAGACGCTTCTATCCCCTTCTTATTAATGGTATCTGTTGCTTTTATACATTTCTTACTACTCGAATGTCATCTTTATTCATGCTAAAAAAACATCTGTGGCTAATTTTTCAAACTGTAATGTTTTGTTTCTAAATGTCTGCGCAAGAGTGAAGGTTTCTTGTGAGAGAGTAATCGTTAATGTGATTGGATGTTAATTGTTTCACTAGGCTTCCTGTATTTGACATTGTGTTGTTATTTCGCTGAACACTAGATGTTTTAATTTTATTTTTGGCAGTGAAACGAGGCTCCTCAGGAGAGAAAAAAACCTCACGCAAATGTTTAGCCTTGTTGGAAAATATAAATATACTGTTTGAAAATGTGAAGAAAAAATATATATATTTTTGTCAAACCCTGATCTGTTTCACCTGTCCTCGTTATTGCCTGCACCCCCTCCAGGTGTAGCTTCTTTTCCCCAGTGTATTTATCCCTGTGTTTCCTGTCTCTCTGTGCCAGTTCACCTTGTATGTTCCAAGTCAACCAGCGTTTTCCCCGTACTCCTGCCTTTGCTCTTCACTTTTTTCTAGTCTTCCCGGTTTTGACCCTTGCCTGTTCTGGACTCTGTACCCGCCTGTCTGACCATTCTGCCTGCCTTGACCATGAGCCTGTCTGCTAATCTGTACCTCCTGGACTCTGATCTGATTTTGACCTTTTGCCGGTCCACAACCATTCTCTTGCCTACTCCTTTTGGATTATTAAACATTGTAAGACTCCAACCATCTGCCTCCTGTGTCATGATATTGTCACAACTTCCACCGAAGTCGGTCCCTCTCCTAGTTCGGGCGGCGTTCGACGGTCGACGGTCGACGCCTTCTAGCCGGCCTTCTAGCCTTTTCCATTGGTTTTGTCTTGTCTTCCCTCACACCTGGTTTCAATTCCATCAATTACATGTTGTATATTTAACCCTCTGTTCCCCCCCATGTCCTTGTCCGGAATTGATTCTGGTAGTGCGTGTGTACGTTATGCTGGTGGATACCGGGTTTTGTTTGACCCATTCATTGATTGTTCTGTTGTCCGGTGGTTTTTATGTTTATTAAATGACACCATTGTAAATCAGTTTTCTCTCTCCTGCGCCTGACTTCTCTGCCGCCAGTACGCACCCCGTTACAGATATATTTTATTTGGCGTACCCCCAACGGCATTCCTCGTACCCCAGTTTGTGAATATCTGGTCTAGCCTATACAGGATAGACGTACAACAGGATAGTTCACCATGAGGTTTGACATTATACCTGTAGTCTAGTCTATTAACTCATATCTGCGATACTTTAGTTAAATTGTTTTTTAAGTGTGCCACAAACCTTACGTTCCAGTTCCAGTTCAAGTTCCTGTTTCAAACATTAAAGTAGTTTTATGATTATGGTTGTCACATAAGTATGGAAGTAATTTCCATGTTATAATATAGGTTGCTGTCTTTCTGGTTCAGTTGAGGAGAAATAAGTTGTTTAACGCAAAGATGATCTTGACACAAGAGAAGTGGGTTGTTTTTTTTCTGTCATAGCTTGTCTGTAGGTCGGCATGGTGGAAGTGATTGAGTGCTTAAACATGTGTTGGTTGTAGGTGCAGTGGCAGAAGTCTAGGTTTAATGTCTGTAACATATTCTGGTAAAACACTGAATCATCCCTCTAAACTCATGATAAGGATCAGTTGACTGATCGCCGACCCTGAGACAGTGTACAAGTAAAATGAAGCAGAACGGACGTTCTTGATGTTCGGATAAAAGAGGATGTTTGGTCACGTCTCAAACCCAACATTTTGTTTCAAAGTCATTAGGACATTTAAGTTGATTTTGTATGTTGCACTGTATATTTAGCACATGTTGAAGTATTTTATGAAACTCACTAACTGTGAGTTTGTCATATGATTCATATTTTCATTGTCGATTTGTCCTCTCTTAGAATGAATGGATCAGTGGTTAGTTACCTTCTAATCGAAAACTGTGTTGATGCAAACCTGGGGTTTGCACAGATACAATCTGAGACTGCATTGACATGTTTGACTGTTTAGCGCTAATGCTAATTTAGTAAACAGGCAGTGTAACTTCATGGGGATTAGGGATTAGTTTAGTCATTTGGAAATGAGGGCAGTGTTTATGTTCTGAGACATGAGGAAAGACATTACTTAGACCTCTCAGAGTGTTACTGTAAATAAATACTCACTGACGCCTCAAGAATACTCTATGCAGGCAGTGTCACATCTAGCTAGCGCTCAACCACCTTGTCTGGGAGCTATTTATAAGAACAAAGTGGCTGCGGATCCAACTTTTCTGGAACCCTCTTCCCGACAGCTAAAGGTCAGAAGCTTCTGCGCATGTGTAGGATTCTCTACTTTACACACAGTCTCTCCTCTACTCGTTCAGCTGCCCAGAGAACAGGCTACTCTATAAGAATGTGATAGAATGTTTATTTACTAATCAATATTGTTATCAACTCTGTTATGATGCAGATGGCCAGTAAATGAGTTAACAAACTGTTATGATTGGTAGCTTTAGCCTCGTTTTGTGACCACTAATAAACTGTCCCTGTATTACTGTAACTTATCCAAAGCCAAAGATGGGTTGGCAAAAATATAAACTTGACTCTCTAACCTTACCTGCCATTTCCTTCTGGAATGTTTTTCCATGGCTCGCCCAAGTTCATTGGCTTCAGTCTTGTTTACAGACAAACAACGGATCCTGACTCTGATCCTGACTCCGTTCCTTATTCTCACCCTGACTTTGATCCTAACTCTGATCCTGACTCTGTTCCTGACTCTGATCCTGACTCCGATCCTGACTCCCTTCCTTATTCTCATCCTGACTCTGATCCTGACTCCGATCCTGATTCTGTTCCTTATTCTCATCCTGACTCCGATCCTGACTCCAATCCTGACTCCAATCCTGACTCTGCGCAGACCTTTTTGCCCACGTCTGCCTGCTCTAACCTCACCTGTGAAAACAGGCCCCATTTTGATGCCTTTCCTTTCTGCAGCCTATTTTTAGTTAATTCTAGATTGCCATCTGAGATCATTGGCCCAAGTCATTGGTTTACAGATAAACAACTGATCCTAACTCTGCCTGCATCCCAAGAATAGACAGTGATACCAGTAGGAAATCTTCCTCTGGGCCCTCTCTTTGAATCCTGATCATGGAGGGGGGTCAGAATTATTAAAGGTTATTTGTACATACTTGCACAGTCATTGACATGGAAGTCAGAATTCTCGTTTGACACTTTTGTGTGTCAGGTCTTGGTGTATTTTCGGACACCTGCCCACATGACCCTATACGGGATCCATTAACTAATCCATCACTGCTGGGCTACTTTGTTAAAGCAAGATGGAGATTAAAATCTCTGTGCCATTGTACAGCTATTGAAAACAGCTTGACACATGAGTTTTGCAGGTATCTGTACCGCACTTCTCCCTAGGCCTCTTTGGACTCATCTCATCCGTCTGAGCATTTGATATTCCGCCAGGCAGTGGGGGGATACGTGCGATCCTTGGTTGTGCAGGTGCTAATCTTTCCCCATGCTGGAGGGCTCCGTTGGGGGTCAGGGGAGCTGTGAGAGGGGGAGATCTGAGGCATCGGTTGGGGGTTCCAGCCCCGATGGAGCAAGCCGAGCATGGCCGTCTGCTTTGTCCTTTTTCCCCACTCCCCTTGCCTTCAAGGTTCTCCCATCACTCTGTCATGATCTCCGGCGAAGGTATTGCTTTTCTTTGGGGAGAAGATTTCAAAGACGCGTTGATACAGTATGACTGAATGGTGTGGTGGGAGGGGCTAGAGTTAAATCTGTCAGATATCTGAGGACTCTATTCTGATACCTACTATGTGCCATGAAAGTAATGTTTTTATATTACACAATAACGTATATAACGGATATATAATAACAGATATATATATATAGGTTATATTGTAGTGACAGTCATTCAAGTAACAATACATTACTGACCATCCTACCGATCCTCGACTTCGGCGACGTCATTTACAAAATAGCCTCCAATACCCTACTCAATAAATTGGATGCAGTCTATCCACAGTGCCATCTGTTTTGTCAACAAAGCCCCATATACTACCCACCACTGCGACCTGTACGCTCTCGTTGGCTGGCCCTCGCTTCATACTCGCCGCCAAACCCACTGGCTCCAGGTCATCTACAAGACTCTGCTAGGTAAAGTCCCCCCTTATCTCAGCTCGCTGGTCACCATAGCAGCACCCACCTGTAGCACGCGCTCCAGCAGGTACAGTATATCTCTCTGGTCACCCCCAAAACCAATTCTTCCTTTGGCCGCCTCTCCTTCCAGTTCTCTGCTGCCAATGACTGGAACGAACTACAAAAATCTCTGAAACTGGAAACACTTATCTCCCTCACTAGCTTTAAACACCAGCTGTCAGAGCAGCTCACAGATTACTGCACCTGTACATAGCCCATCTATAATTTAGCCCAAACAACTACCTCTCCCCCTACGGTATTTATTTATTTATTTTGCTCCTTTGCACCCCATTATTTCTATCTCTACTTTGCACATTCTTCCACTGAAAATCTACCATTCCAGTGTTTTACTTGCTATATTGTATTTACTTCGCCACCATGGCCTTTTTTTGCCTCTCACCTCATTTGCTCACATTGTATATAGACTTAGAATTGTTCTACTGTATTATTGACTGTATGTTTGTTTTATTCCATGTGTAACTCTGTGTTGTTGTATGTGTCGAACTGCTTTGCTTTATCTTGGCCAGGTCGCAATTGTAAATGACAACTTGTTCTCAACTTGCCTACCTGGTTAAATAAATGTGAAATAAAAAATAAAAACTTTTATCCACTTCCTATTGACCCTTTTAACCCCAGTTGAGAGACCTCATTGAAGAAGTTGAATACTGCCAGATACATCGGAAAAGCTCTACATTTTTACAAGTGACACAACACCTAGACTGCCAGACTGGGCTGTCTGCTGTCAACAGCGGTTAATGTTATTACAGTACTATGCGGCAGATGAAGGTTTAAAGGGAAACATTGGCTGCCGATTCGTCATTGCAGGAGATGTGATGACATGGACTCTCACGCTCAGCACCCCTTTAGAGTTGGTTTCAGTTGATTTATGATAAAGCTACATGGCCACGGCATTCCGCAAAGTATCGGCATTCCAGCAGCCTTTCAGGCAGAGATATCAAGACCTGGTGTAAAGAATAACCTGTCCCTAACCATCCATTCTTAACAATTATGTGACATCTTCGAGACTGGAATGCCTGAGATTCCTGTTTCGGTCATGGCTAAGGACAAAACAACAGTAACCGTCAGGTGAGACAGCTTCCTAGGCAGACATACATTACATGTTTGAAGGCCAGATGCATGACTGCCATTGGCTGTCGATGATTGAGGAAGAAAAAAAACGGCGAGAGACAAAACTCTCTAAACTTAATTATTTTTGGCACATAGATCAACTTCACCAGAATTTCTGTATTTGACTAGAAGTGTGGTTGGTGTGATGAATCTGCTTTGTGTAAGTTATTAATGCAGCTCTTTTTAAGAATAAAATGTACAAAAGTCCCACATCAATGTTAGGGTTTTCACTCAGATCAAAAAGGCTGGAAAGCCTTGTGTGTGTGTGTGTGTGTGTGTGTGTGTGTGTGTGTGTGTGTGTGTGTGTGTGTGTGTGTGTGTGTGTGTGTGTGTGTGTGTGTGTGTGTGTGTGTGTGTGTGTGTGTGTGTGTGTGTGTGTGTGTGTGTGTGTGTGTGTGTGTGTGTGTGTGTGTGTGTGTGTGTGTGTGTGTGTGTGTGTGTGTGTGTGAGAGAGTCTTATTCAGTAAATGTAGTTATTGCTTTCTTTTCTGAAGTCTACCAACCTTGCCAGCAGGTATACCGGCTAAGATAGTTAGTCAAGCAGTGGTGGAAAAAGTATCCAATCATCATCCTTGAGTAAAAGTAAAGATACCTTAAAAGAAAATTGCTCAAGTAAAAGTGAAAGTCACCCAGTAAAATACTACTTGAGTAAAAGTCTACAAATATTTGGTTTGAAATATACTTAAGTATCAAAAGTAAAAGTATAAACAATAATTTCGCATTCCTTATATTAAGCAAGCCAGACAACACAATTTTCTTTTCTTTTCATTTTTTTTTACAGATAGCCAGGGGCACAGTTCAACACACAGACATCATTTACAAACAAAGCAGTTGTGTTTAGTGAGTCTGCCAAATCAGAGGCAGTAGAGATGACCAGGGATGTTCTCTGTTTAGTGAGTCTGCCAAATCAGAGGCAGTAGAGATGACCAGGGATGTTCTCTGTTTAGTGAGTCCGCCAAATCAGAGGCAGTAGAGATGACCAGGGATGTTCTCTGTTTAGTGAGTCCGCCAAATCAGAGGCAGTAGAGATGACCAGGGATGTTCTCTGTTTAGTGAGTCCGCCAAATCAGAGGCAGTAGAGATGACCAGGGATGTTCTCTGTTTAGTGAGTCTGCCAAATCAGAGGCAGTAGGGATGACCAGGGATGTTCTCTGTTTAGTGAGTCTGCCAAATCAGAGGCAGTAGAGATGACCAGGGATGTTCTCTGTTTAGTGAGTCTCAGAGGCCCAGGGATGTTCTCTGTTTAGTGAGTCCGCCAAATCAGAGGCAGTAGAGATGACCAGGGATGTTCTCTGTTTACCAGGGATGTTCTCTGTTTAGTGAGTCTGCCAGATCAGAGGCAGTAGAGATGACCAGGGATGTTCTCTGTTTAGTGAGTCCGCCAAATCAGAGGCAGTAGGGATGACCAGGGATGTTCTCTGTTTAGTGAGTCCGCCAGATCAGAGGCAGTAGAGATGACCAGGGATGTTCTCTGTTTAGTGAGTCTGCCAGGTCAGAGGCAGTAGGGATGACCAGGGATGTTCTCTTGATAAGTTGTGAATTAGACCATTTTCCTGTCCTGCTGAGCATTCAAAATGTAACAAGTACTTTTGGGTGTCAGGAAAAATGTAGTGAGGTAAAAGTAAAAGTTGGCAAAAATATTAATAGAAAAGTAAAGTACAGATACCCAAAAAACTACTTAAGAGGTACATTAAAGCATTTTTACTTAAGTACTTTACACCACTGTAGACAAGCTACTCTAACTTAATTGATAGCCTGAAATGGCTTCTTGGTAGTTAGGTTCCCAATCTCCCAACCTCATAACTATCTGGGCTAGTTAAAGCCATCTTCATAAAATGTCTAGGTGGCTAGTAGTATTGCAGAGAAACAACAATAACAAAAAATATATACACAGTACCAGTCAAAAGTTTCAAGAGCTTTAATTAAGAGTTTCTTCAAATGCAGTCGCAAAAACCATCCAGCGCTATTATGGAACTGGCTCTCATGAGGACCGCCACAGAAAAGGAAGACCCAGAGTTACCTCTGCTGCAGAAGGTAAGTTCATTAGAGTTACCAGACTCAGAAATTGCAGCCCAAATAAATGCTTGACAGAGTTCAAGTAACAGACATCAACATCAACTGTTCAGAGGAGACTGAGTGAATCAGGCCTTAATGGTTGAATTGCTGCAAAGAAAACACTACTAAAGGACACCAATAAGAAGAAGAGACTTGCTGGGCCAAGAAACATGAGCAATGGAAATCTGTCATTTGGTCTGTTGAGTACAAATTGGAGAATTTTGGTTCCAACTGCGTGTCTTTCTGAGACGCAGAGTAGGTGAACGGATTATCTCTGCATGTGTGGTTCCCACCGTGAAGCATGGAGGAGGAGGTGTGATGGCATGTGGGTGGTTTGCTGGTGACACTGTCTGTGATTTATTTAGAATTCAAGGCACACTTAACCAGCATTGCTACCCAGCATTCTGCAGCGATACGCCATCCCATCTGTTTTGCTCTTAGTGGGACTATCATTTGTTTTTCAACAGGACAATGATCCAACACACCTCTAGGCTGTGTAAGGGTTATTTGACCAAGAAGGAGAGGGATGGCGTGTTGCAGATGACCTGGCCTCCACAATCACCTGACCTCAACCCAATTGACATGGTTTGGGATGAGTTGGACCACAGAGTGAAGGAAAAGTAAACGCATTCCTGGTGAAGGTGGTTGAGAGAATGCCAAGAGTGTGCAAAGCTGTCATCAAGGCAAAGGGTGGCTACATTGAAGAATATAAAATATAAAATATATTTTGATTTGTTTAACACTTTTTTTGGTTACCACATGATTCCATATGTATTATTTCATAGTTATGATGTTTTCTATTATTAAACAGTTTTTTTTAAATAAAGAAAAACCCTTGAATGAGTAGGTGTGTCCAAACTATTGACTGGTACTGTATATATATTTTTAATAAATATATTTTAAACAGGATACATCTGAGCGGGCATGATACCCCCTATGGGCATGACACCTCGGTGTGTGTGTGTGTGTGTGTGTGTGTGTGTGTGTGTGTGTGTGTGTGTGTGTGTGTGTGTGTGTGTGTGTGTGTGTGTGTGTGTGTACACTGTGTGTGTGTACACTGAGACAGAGAAAATGGCTGTGTAAATGGCATCTCTTTCTGGCCAGGAGCAGCTGAGGCTCTGCATTATCAGTCTGAGTAACCTGTAGAGAGATCGAAGCCTACAGAGCCAGAGAGCACCTAGCCTGCCTGCTATGTGTACAGCTACTACCACTACCACTACCACTACCACTATCACTACTACCACTACCACTACCACAATCACTACCACTACCACTACCTCTACCACTACCACTACCACTACCTCTTCCACTACCACTACCTCTACCACTACCACTACCACTACCTCTACCACTACCTCTACCACTACCACTACCACTACCACTACCTCTACCACTACCACTACCACTACCTCTACCACTACCACTACCACTACCTCTACCACTACCACTACCTCTATCACTACTACTATCACTACCACTACCACTACCACTACCACTATCACTACTACCACTACCACTACCACAATCACTACCACTACCACTACCACTACCACTATCACTACTACTATCACTACCACTATCACTACCTCTACCACTACAACTACCACTGCCTCTACCACTACCACTACCACTACCACTGCCTCTACCGCTACCACTGCCTCTGCCACTACCTCTACCACTACCACTACCTCTACCTCTACCACTACCACTACCACTACCTCTACCACTACCACTACCACTACCACTACCTCTACCACTACCACTACCACTACCTCCACCACTACCACGACCTCTACCACTACCTCTACCACTACCACTACCTCTACCACTACCTCTACCACTACCACTACCACTACCTCTACCACTACCTCTACCACTACCACTGCCACTACCACTACCTCTACCACAACCACTACCACTACCTCTACCACTACCACTGCCACTACCACTACCACTACCTCTACCACTACCACTACCTCTACCACTACCACTGCCACTACCACTACCTCTACCACTACCACTACCTCTACCACTACCACTACCTCTACCACTACCACTACCTCTACCACTACCACTACCACTACCACTACCTCTACCACTACCACTACCACTACCACTACTACTGCCGCTCAGCAGCTGATGCCAAAGTAGTAGAGGGTCTGTTGAGGAGTCACTCAGGCTGTTAGAGGGCTGGTTCAGGGGACCCGCCACCTGGGACCTTCCATTTTAATCTTCACAGGAATGCTTTTTTTTGGAGAAAAAAATACTCAAAGCCCCATTCTTTTTGGGGGGGAGATTGGAAAGAAGTGTGCAATGGTAAAACATAAAATAAAAAAAGGGACATGACAGT
Source organism: Oncorhynchus tshawytscha (assembly GCF_018296145.1). Classification (NCBI taxonomy): domain Eukaryota; kingdom Metazoa; phylum Chordata; class Actinopteri; order Salmoniformes; family Salmonidae; genus Oncorhynchus; species Oncorhynchus tshawytscha. Next base: position 11,025,157 of record NC_056444.1, read on the forward strand.
GCAGGAAGCTTACATTAGTGCTTTTGAAATGGCTAATTTAACCATGAAGGTATAATTCCTTCCCACTGGTATTCTGTGTTTAACAGTTTTACGTTTGAATTTGTTTTCAGAATATGCACCTCAGATAATACAGCTGCGTATGGTGTACTGTGCTATGCACCCTCCTCCTTATTGGCAATACCAAGGCCCGTGATGTGTCCAACCATCTAAGGCACAGTCCCACCTCTGAGCCCCTTTTGGGTCTCTTTGAAGCTATATGAAGGCAGAGATAACCAGGCACCTGCTTTTAAACATGGTGTATCTCTACCCCACTGTTTGTAAACATATCCTCTTGAAGTATGGTGGTGTAGGATGAGGGCTGGGGGAGGAATATAGGGGTGGCTGCAGATTCACCAACATTAATCAGACACCCATCAGACAGCCAGTGCTACAGACCTGAGTGTAGGTCTGTGGTACTCTACCTTCTAAGGGGAGGATACAGGCTTAGTCAACCCCTCAGTGGAATTCAAGACAGGTTTCATGGCAGAGAAGGGTCAATGGTCAGAGAGGCTTAGAGGTCAAAGTTTGCCGTGTTTGGGTGAAGAGTAAAAGTGACATGTGTGTATTATGTGGGTTGGAATCCACTTGTTCTAGAACGTTCACTAATGAGGGTAATTGAATTATTATTAGTTACCACCACCACTACAGTCTTAGAAAAAAAGGTGCAATCTAGAATCTAAAAGGGTCATTTGACTGTCCCCATAGCAGAACCCATTGAAGAATCCTTTTTGGTTCCAGGTAGAATCCTTTTGGATTCCATGTAGAACCCTTTCCACAGAGAGTCCTACATGGAACCCAAGGGGTTCTACCTGGAACCCAAAAGGTTCTACCTCGAACCAAAACGGGTTCTCCAATGGTTACAGCCTAAGAACCCTTTTGGAACCCTTTCTTTTTGTATTACAAATTGTTTGTACATTTACTATGAATACAAACCATTGATAGTGTTGAAAGTTAACTTGATATGATGATGATTTTATGGTGGAGTTTAAACAGCAGCTAAATTGATTTGACTTGTTTTCCATCCAGTGTGAATGTGAGTTGAGTCAATGCTTTGAAGGAAAATAATTGATACTTCCCAGGTTTACCTTATAGAAACCAGCTGAAACTGGAGATGGAAATAGTTCTACCATTCACTGAAACAAGCACCAGTATGTAGGCCTACAATCTGCTTACCAATTTAGTTCAGTCTTCGATAAGATCTAGAGAGTTGCAAGCTCAAACAGGACTGTAGAATAAAGCCACGACCCATGCCATACAGAGGGGAATGGTATTGTAAACGAGATCCTTTCAGGTAAACAAGTTAGGTTTGATGAATCACTCAAATCTCCGCTGTTGAAAACCAAATGTTAGTCTAAAATAAATTGGAGATAATATCTAGGTGCTTTTTACAGTCTAGTTTATAACTTGCCTGGCTGGGCTGATGAGACAGTGGATTGCACAGTCAGATGGAACAGAGTAAATGGGCATTTTAACATCATAGACTTAGCTGGAATGCACCGCCTGGAATGCTCTTTTAACCAATCAGAATTCAGGATTAGACCCACCCGTTGTATAAAGCACTATAGCCTACCATGCACTGTACTATCATCTATGATTCTAACATTCTATCGTCAGCCAAGTGTATAGTTTTAAAGATAATACATACATGTCACTATACCTATACTGCCTTGTAGTCTCATGTGCTCTACCTTACATTTCAACGTTTTTACAAACATGTTGTATATGAAATGTTTTTTTCTGTCAAAACGCTGCATTTGTATGCCTACACACCCATCTCAATTATCCAGAAGAAGCTATGTCTCTGTAAAAGTAAGGGAACACAAGGTAATAGGTTTCTGTAGAGATGGAAAAAATATTGTATATGTAACTGAAAATTGTGGACAATAAATGTGAACTAAAATAATAATCGTCATATTCAAGTAGATATAGCTTACCCAAAAGCAGTTTTTCATTTTTACATGAAGTGGGTAAACTCATTTTGTGAACAGAACAGGTGTCCCTGCCAGATAATGCTTGACAACATTTTACTCCCTCCTCTATGTTTAATATAACACACATACATTAAATATTCATCTTGGTTGCCTATCCTGACATGAAGTTTGTTCTATAGAAACAAATGACTCTGATGTGTGCCACAGAAATTATTTGACTCTACCCACAAAATTAAGGAAATTAGAAGGCGGGGGGGGTACTTTCTGTGGTACACACTACTGGTCAACATGAGCTACCAAAATGATTCTGAAGTGTGCCAGGCCTTGCAGTCCCAAGATAGAAGGGGGGGAGAATTTCGGCAGACAAGAATTCCCCCCCCCCCTCTTCTAATTTCCTTAATTTTGTCACTGGAGTCAAATACTTTCTGTGGCACACATCAGAGTCAAATACTTTCTATAGAACAAACTTCATATCAGGACAGGCAACCGAAATGAATAATTAATGTATGTGTGTTATATTAAACTGACAACGGAGTGAAGAGCAGAAATCTCAACTAGCAAGCAAGTCGCAGCAATGAAGGATTGAATGCGTGTGCATTCACGCGAAAGGGGGATTCTGGCAGGGGGGAGATTTTTGTCACAACACCAGCACGGTCAGGAGGAGAAGCTTAGTTTCCAATAGTTCAAAGCGGTCAAACGAGTTGTTTTTGAGACAGGGGTGTCACCAGAGCTGTGTTGTATTCATTAGGTATGTCGTGGCTCATTTTAAAAGATGCATTATGATGCTTTACAAGCTCAAAATATTTTTCAACAAAATTGACAATTATGATAAGAACCATGGCGATTTTTGTGACAAATAATCGTTAACCAAAATTCCATAATCGTCAAAACAATTGAGACAGAGCTTTATCAGTCTGTAATCTGTCTGTCTGACAGGGGCACAGTTATGTCTCCTGTCTGCACACAGTTACCCTACAGAGGATCAAATCCCCTCTGGTGTTACCTACTCATCCACATATGGGCAAACTGATTCATGGCTCACACCACCTCTGTCATTACAATAATAGTGAGTAATTTGTTTATCTAGACGGGACATCAGAGGAAAACTCCCCGGCGGGGTCAACGAATGAAGCTGCTTCCCTGCTGATCCGGCAGCGAGGAGAGATACTGTCAGCGGCGTGTGTTACCGGCATTCTCGAAGGGAGGGACAAAGACATCTCTCTCTCTCCCTCTCTCTCTCTCTCTTTCTCCCGTCCCTACCCCAAAATGGAGGGGGGCCCTTTCAAAGGGCTGGTGGTGAATGATAATTGGACCAAAACAAAGGCCATAACCACAACTTCAGAATGTGTCAAATCTATAGTGGGAGCTTATTGAATTTTAATGTCACATAATTATGTTCAGAGACTGTACTGTTCAAGACTGTATCTACAGTTGCACTGGTAGCAAGAGCACATTCATTATGCTTTTGTAGCTCATCCCAATCTATACAACATTTATTCCAGTGCCATAGGAATATAACGTAACACAGACAAAATACCTGTTCTACAAACACAATAAACTGATTTATTTTATTTTATTTTATCCAAAGGCAATAATAACAGCAGGTTGGCATTTATTGGGATGACTTGTGTACTGGAGGCAGCTCTGCAGAGTGGTCACTAGCTGGCACAGCCACAAAGTAAAAAAATCTGATTTTAACCCTAACCTTAATCCTAACCACACTGATAATCCTGGAGCCTAGCAGATACCCATCGACTTCCAGTCATTGTGCTAATACTATTTAGCATTAGCTCACAAAACTACCTCTAACTTCCTTCATACTGGACTCAAGAGACATAAAAATGGTATCCACGAGTCAATCTGACTTTGGGGAAGTACATAAATGGCCTCCTTGCCAAAATCCCAAAGTATCCCTTTAAGACTAAAAAGCAACATTTTTTGTTTTCATGAATTTTTAAGATATTGTCAATTTTGACATACAGCTGGCCCATCTAGCAGAAACTGTTCAGTTCTGCCCCCAGGGCAAGACTCATGACAATAAAGGTCAACCTGCATAATAACTCATTTGTGGCTTTTCCTTATGCATTAAATGCAAATTGGGAAATGTTGTGAATGTCCTAGATGACTGTCATCACTAGCAGTCCAAATGCATTCCAACACCTCAAATATATAAATAACAATAGATATTCACAAACCTGATAAAAGGTGTCATTAAGTCTGTTCCAAGTGTTCTTTCTGACCATTTGTATACAGGTTACAACTATCAAATGTACTCCTCTGTCATATCTCCCTATTCTCTGATCTGTTGGTGTGAGCTATTAGTACCCTACTCCGTCATACCTAAGCGGATGAGAAACCCTGTCGGGATAGCTGTTGGACGCGTAGTTGCTGTATCGGTAAGTGTCAAAGTTCTCTGCCCTCTCGATTTTGGCTGGCAGGGTTTCCGGTTGGTACGACAGCGCCGATTTGATGACCCCTGAATCTTCTGTAATCTTTAGATCAGAGTAGGAGGAGGGCGAGGTGTCCTCGAGCAAGGAGCTGCAGTTGGGCAGGCCCTTAACGTCGTACATGTTATCGCCGTATTTGACCACGGATGGCTTGGGGCAGGGCTGGTAGGACACCTTGGTGGTGGTGGTGATGATGGTCTGCAGGGAGGCGGGCGTGGCTGGCACTGGGCCCGTCAGGGTCCTGCATGGATACTCACTGTTGTAGTAGTGGTGGTTGGCGTTGCCAGGGAGCTGCCCATATTCACCCCGCTCCCCGTATGTCCCCTTGCCCAGGATCTGCTTCCAGCCGTGATGCTTGCTGCTGGGAGTGTCGTAGCTGCTGCGGTCATGGCCCGAGAGGGTGCCGGTAGTGTGGGGTGTGGTGGTGCTGGTACCCAGGCCTAAGCTCACCTTGCTGGGCTCAGGGGCCTCTACCTGGTGGCTACTGGGGTCCTTGTAGAGGGCTGTGTAGGAGCCAGAGCCTAAATAGCCAGGCACAGCAAAGTCGTAGCTACATGGAGGCCTGGGCATGTACAGACGGTGGTTGGCCGGCTTCTGGAGTGTGGAGGGGGCCTCACCCAGGGTGGCATGGGAGTCGTAGGCAAACTTGTAGGGCTCAGGATTCTGGAAGGGCGGGTAGTGCTGGGTCTTGTAGGGCTCAGGGTTCTGGAAGGGGAAGTTGGACTCAGCGATGATGCTGAAGCGGTCAGGGCCCTCCATGCAGGACAGCTGGTGCAGGTTGGGGAAAGGAGCACCCAGGTCATGGTATCTCCCAGTCTGAACAAGTAACAGTACACAACAGTACATATTTCAATGTCCTTGTAGGTGCACAGGGCTTATACAGAAAGCAAAGGCAACAGTGGCAAGACAAATCTTCCTACAGGAAAACAATTGAGAGGAACCATCCACCTCTGGCTAAGCAGGTAGACATAATTCAGAGTACATACAGTTGAAGTCTGAAGTTTACATACACCTTAGCCAAATACATTTAAACTCAGTTTTTCACAATTCTGACATTTAATCCTAGTAAAAGTTCCCTTTTCTTAGGTCAGTTTGGATCACCACTTTATTTTAAGAATGTCAAATGTCAGAATAATAGTAGAGAGAATGATTTATTTCAGCTTTTATTTCTTTCATCACATTCCCAGTGGCTCAGAAGTTTACATACACTCAATTAGTATTTGGTAGCATTGCTTTTAGATTGTTTAACTTGGGTCAAACGTTTCTGGAAGCCTTCCATAAGCTTCCCACAATACCTTGGGTGAATTTTTGCTCATTCCTCCTGACAGAGCTGGTGTAACTGAGGCAGGTTTGTAGGCCTGCTTGCTCGCACACGCTTTTTCAGTTCTGACCACATATTTTCTATAGCATTGAGGTCAGGGCTTTGTGATGGCCACTCCAATACCTTGACTTTGTGGTCCTTAAGCCATTTTGCCACAACTTTGGAAGTATGCTTGGGGTCATTGTCCATTTGGAAGCCCCATTTGCGACCGAGCTTTAACTTCCTGACTGATGTCTTGAGATGTTGCTTCGATATATCCACATTATCTTCCTCCCTTATGATGCCATCTAATTTGTGAATTTCACCGGTCCCTCCTGCAGCAAAGCACCCCCACAACATGATGCTACCACCCCCGTGCTTCAAGGTTGGGATGGTGTTCTTCGGCTTGCAAGCCTCCCCCTTTTTCCTCCAAACATAACGATGGTCATTATGGCCAAACAGTATTATTTTTTGTTTCATCAGACCAGAGGACATTTGTCCAAAAAGTTGTACAGTTACATGTACAGTTGCAAACCGTAGTCTAGCTTCTTTTTTATGGCGGTTTTGGATCAGTGGCTTCTTCCTTGCTGAGCGGCCTTTCAGGTTATGTCGATAGAGGACTTGTTTTACTGTGGATATAGATACTTCTGTATCTTTAATAATTACTTGTGTCATGCACAGTGTAGATGTCCTAACCGACTTGCCAAAAATATAGTTTGTTAACAAGAAATTTGTGGAGTGGTTGAAAAATGAGTTTTAGTGACTCCAACCTAAGTGTATGTAAACTTCAGACTTCAACTGCATATGACCATGGAGGGTAAATGTTCTTACATCTGACTCTATCAGCCTCCTCTTCTGGGAGAAGTGTGGAGAGGACATTTTCCTCTTCACTGCACTTCTCCGGGCCTCCGTCTCAGACTTACTCTCCGGTCTGGCATGGTCATGGACTCCCTTGGCCTGCAATCACATCAACACATACTATGATTGTTACTTTCTTGAAATAATTTTGAAAATCTTTAGTCACACACTTAGATTTATTTTGCACCGAAGCTCGTAACCAAAAACACTGTGTTTCTTGTTTTCTACTTTATCGTGAATTCAAATTATTTGCCTTCAAATATTATTAATCAATCATCAAATTTATGAACCCACGCCAATTGCTAATTCATTGTCAATTTTTCTTTATACTGAAACCTTAACACTTTACTTGAAGGTTTGCTTATAAACCACTAAACATCTATAGTATGAAGTAAGTAGAAAACAGCTATTGTACATGGTCTTTGTATGTAATAAATGCTTTATATATGATGATCAACAAACAGGTTATTAATGGTTTATGAGGAAAGAAGACCGTTAAATAAAGTGTTTCCAGAATCTCAGTTGAGAATATGAGCCCACAAACCTGGAAGAATATGACTTTTCCATCTATTCTCCAGAAGTTGGTGACGGGGTAGCCACTGTGTCCTCTACATGGCATCAGCTCCAGGGCAGAGTTACAGCTGGGGCACAGCTTCTCTGGAGAACAACCACCAGTACACACAACCACACAGTTTTAAACAACCACACAGTTTTAAACAACCACACAGTTTTAAACAACCACACAGTTTTAAACAAACACACAGTTTTAAACAACCACACAGTTTTTAACAACCACACAGTTTTTAACAACCACACAGTTTTAAACAACCACACAGTTTTAAACAACCACACAGTTTTCAACAACCACTCAGTTTTAAACAACAACACAATTTTTAACAAGGCCATATTATTTGATTTTGCTCTGGGCTGATAGTATAAAAGCAACCTTTGTATTCAGGTATTGTCCATTTATTTATTAACTATTATACTTTTCTGGATGTGAGAGGAAGATCATAGTGTGGGGAGTGGTCACAAGTGAAACAATGATTTAAGGAAATTAATACAAATTAAAATAAATTAATACAAAAAATATATATAAAATAAATTTTAAATATTTTCAGACTAACAATATTGTTTAATTGAAGTTGTTTGACTAGGTGTCCTGTATATAAAGCTGTGTATTATGTTATTATGATCATTACAATCTGAGCACACTAAGAACCTAATTGCTTTTTCAAAATACAACCAAGAATGTTTTCCATACATTTTGGCTGCTCCTGTGGTCTATCCTCGACTGTAGCCAACTTCGTTATTTTTTTAAGTGAGGATATTATTATGATGAAGCACAGTGCCACATTTCCTATAGTGTGTCAAGGTGATGACTGAATGAAGGAGTCACAGGAAACCTACCAAGTGTTTAGACCAGATCAAAAGTTGAATATCTCGATCCAGAGTGGGGTTATATTCTCAAAAACAGTCTACATAGTCGACAGGCCCAAGTAAGGTAAGGTAAGGTAAGTAGGCTATCATTATGATTAATTTGATACAGCATCAACAGCTGCATTGTTAATGTTAAAAATACGATGTTTTCATCCTTTTTTCCCGATGAGACTCGTCGGCAAGTGTACACCATGCAATACAGATGTGCATAATGCATTTACTCACTTTGTTGTTTTTGTCGTGCTTTGTCGCAAATCGCCGGTCTGAGCTGGAGTTTGCTTCCATCAGCCAGCGTGCAGTTTCGACCGCATACTACGACACCCAGGCAGGACTTCTTGAGAATCTGACAGTTGTGGTTGTTGGTGTTCCGCATGGCCCATCCGCTCAGGTGGCGCTGTGCGTTCTTGTCCTCGCCATTGTAGATGTAACGCACATAACCATCCGTCCACTCCTGAAAAGCGTCATACTGCTTTGCGTCCTGTCAGAATTAGGGGGAAATATACATTCCTTACTTTATAGTTGCTTTCTAATTGGATAATAAGGCTACACACGAAAGGTACAGGCCAATGATTAGAATATGCCTGGCTTGCTGCAATACGTTTTGATTGTGGAGAGACCCGAAGATATGGTCACAAAGCGCAAATGAATATCTGATAGCTGAGTTGTGAAAGCATATTAGGCAAATCATGACAATCTGAGTGCAAACTAATTTATCCTGAACTTTGTATATCTTTAGGCTACAAATTGAAACAATGATTTAATTTAAATTCAACCTTGACATATTTTGATTTAATAGAGTGTCAAGTGATATATACTTTGGAAATGTAAATATCTCTCATTGAATAGCCTATAGTCTAAAGCATAGCGTAAACTGTCATATGAGAGATTTTGACATACCTGAGGCAGTTTTGGGTCGTTGATATCCCACGTTAACTTCATACCGAAGGAACAAACACAGTCGGGGTCATCAAACTGTTCCGAGGACTTTGCCATCTTGTAAGATTCTCTCAATTTGACGGTTTTTGAACTTGACTCATAGCAGGATTCATCAATAGGCCTACAGCTAGCGTCCCCTAACCGCGCACCTTGTATCCCCTGTCTTTTATCTTGTATCCCCTGTCTTTTATCTCAATCCAATGCTCCCTTTGCTTACCGAGTAGTGTTACGCGAAGCCACGGGAGTAGCAAGGTGAATGACTACAGGTACGCTGTCTCGTCTATGTAAAGGAGGAGGAGGCAGGACTAGAAAATATGTCTAGCCTCAGCTCTGTTGAGGCTGAGCACTGTGCACTTTCAGTTCACCTGATCCGTGGCACTGACCTCCACTTATCCTACTGCGTGGCGGTTTCCCCGAGCATTCCTTCCAAGCACTGTGTATGTATGAAACACCAAATGCAATTAACTATGCTTTAACCTATATCTATGTTGATCTTGAATACACTTAGACGTCATGAAGTTACACAAGGCCGCTAACAAACGTTTCTTTATCCCTCGTAGTTCTTGTGTGGGTTTTACGCTTATTTTAATTGTTTCATGAGATTTTCTATTATTATCACTCTCTATATATGTATTATTGTTATTATTATCATTAGTAGTAGTAGTAATAGTAGTATTATCACTGCATTGTTGGGAAAGAGCTCCCAGGTAAGAATTTCACGGTTTGGTTTTTAACCTGTTTTATCCTGTGCAAGTGGCAGATAAACTTTGAAACTTGAAACTGGAAAACAATGGGAATAGGCCTATTTCGATTATGCTTGCAGTTCTGACAGAAAATGTATATGTGTTGTAAATGTCAAACCTGTTGGTTAGGAATAACGATTAGCTCATAAATCAGCAAACATTTATGTGAGTAATCTGAATGTGAAATAACCACATTCAACGGTTACACAAGTAGCCTACAGTGACAGGTGTCAAGTGATCTATCTGAGATCATTAGGAGTTGTTGTATGTAAACCTTAAGCCGCACTGACGTGTAAACATCAAAACTACCGGGGCTGCACATTAACAACAAACATTGCATCAGTCATGCTGCAATGTTAACGAATTTCATGTTTCAGCGGATAGATTTTATTTTCGGAGGCTACACCCATGTCTTTACGAATTTACCTTTTTGTTTTATTGTGGAATGTTGTTCTCTTTTCTTTTATTCGGGAATCTGATCAGGCATGGCCATAGTTTGGATTTTTTTCCCGACATTATTTTACATTTGAAGCATGTCAGGGGTTTGCATGTTTCCATTAGCCAAATTGGCACTGTTACGAGGCTGATCAAAACATAGGCTTACGTTACTGTATACGATTTTATGATGAATGAAACGATGAATATTTTCCCTCAAGTGAAATCTTAACATATTTGCTGTCCATTATTCATTGAGTACATTCCCTTCTCACAGAAGGTCTAAGTGGTGTAATCATTAGGCTATCGCTTAACAGTTGTTGTTATATTTACCTACAAATGGCAATGGACACGACACAATAATAAATGAATAGATTGTATCTGTCACTGTTTGTAGATCAAACAACCAAGCGTGCCATTTGTTATTGAAGGGCGTTATTAGCTATTACATTGCATAACCGTAAATAAGGCAGTTTAAGTGAAATTTATCATAACTGTGAAAGTTCAATTTTAATTTATCAAAATTATAATGTTACATCTTTAGATGTTTGTGTTTGCTCTTATATGCAAATGATCGAATGCCTCCACACAGAAAAAAAAGCATATTTTCCCCCAAAAATACTTCGAATACAATAATGAATTAAAATTGCTGTCTTTAACAAATAGGAATAACAATGATTACAACATTATTTATTTATTTTGACTGATCATGGTCTTTTCAAGCGGTTCACTAATTAGATTTACCTGTGGCAAAATTGTCTCTATAGCTACACTTGCACACTGCAAATTGTGATCGTATTTTTTTTTCCTTTTTTAAACAATGAAATCAAATTGTTTCTTTAATAATTATAGTAGCCGAAAAAACGGTTCATGATATTATCGTAAAACATAGTAAATTATCAAAATATGTTTATATTATTAACCTATGGGTTTAATTAAACACGAAAAACACCTTCGTGAAAAGGACCCCATTGACGAGACCTGCAGTGTAAAGCAATAACTAGCCTACAGTATAGTCCTATGTATTGCATCTATATTTATCAAAACCATGCATATTTAACATTTTCTATCATTTCGAAATCATTTTTGGAGGAGGCTTTCGTCAGTAATACTGTTGTAGCCATCACAGCATCACTTCTGAGGGAGAAAGCCTCCCAAGGCGTTGGTTAAGAGGTTTATTTTCTCACATCCACATATTCATTCAATTATAGTTAACCCTTTGTGGGTATGACATTCTTGCCAGAAGTAGCATAGCCTACTTTCAACAACCTTATAAAATCATCTTGGTTCCACGAGAAATCTGTTGAACAGTTCTGTTAGAATTATTTTTAAAATTTTCTCTCCCACTATCTCCTTTTTGTGAATTGCAGGAACTTGATAGAAGTGTTCAACAGCGTCACTCAGCTTTTTAGAGCGAGAGCCATTGATGATGCATGCCAGACGGATGAAGACTGCTTTACCCGCCTTCCCAGGAAAGGTCTCATTAAGTATCTAACCCAGCAACATTGTTATTTTTTAATCTAAAGAAATGTATTTAACATTCATACATTTGGTCATCTATTGGGTTCTGTGTCTGTTTGGCTGTATGTTGTCCTGTGTGTTTGCTCATGTCCACGTGTTGACGTGGTTTGAAAGGGCTATAGACTTCATGAAAATGGAAGAATACAACGGCATGAAGGACCTGCCAAGCCTTATTGAGGCGTCTATGATTTTTTTCCCTGATAAGCATGTGAGGTGTCATTTTGTACATACCGTATGTACAGTCCTATGAAAAAGTTTGGGCACCCCTCTGAGGCTGCATAATAATTTACTCTGTCGTCACAGAAAATGATCACAGTGGCATTCCATTCATTTTCTAATAAAAGCTGAGTACTGGGGTATTGTCCAGACAAAGATTTTTAGTGTAGCAATATTAAGTTGTTTGAAATTAAATCAGATGTGAAAAACAGGCTATGCGAAAATGTGGACACCCTTGTCATTCTGTTGATTTGAATACCTGTAACTACTTAGACTTGATTGATTGGAACACACAATTGGTTTGGTGAGCTCATTAAGCCTTGAACTTCATAGACAAGTGCATCCAATCATGAGAAAAGGTATTTAAGGTGGCCAATTGCACGTTGTTGTTCTCTTTGACTCTCCTCTGAAGAGTGGCAACATGGGGGCCTCAAAACAACTCTCAAATGACCTGAAAACAAAGATTGTTCAACATTATGGTTTAGAGGAAGGCTACAAAAAGCTATTGGAGAGATTTAAGCCGTCAGTGTCCACTGTGAGGAACATAGTGAGGAAATGGAAGACCACAGGCACAGTTCTTGTTAAGGCCAGAAGTGGCAGGCCAAGTAAAATATCGGAGAGGTAAAGGCAAAGGATGGTGAGAACGGTCAAAAACAGCCCACAGACCACCTCCAAAGACCTACAACATCATCTTGCTGCAGATGGTGTCACTGTGCATCGTTCAACAATTCAGAGCACTTTGCACAAGGAGAAGCTGTATGGGAGAGTGATGCGGAAGAAGCCTTTTCTGCACACACGCCACAAACAGAGTCGCTTGAGGTATGCAAATGCACATTTGGACAAGCCCGCTTCATTTTGGAATAAGATGCTGTGGACTGATGAAACAAAGATTGAGTTATTTGGTCATAACAATGGACGTTATGCATGGCGGCAAAAGAACACAGCGTTCCAAGAAAAACACTTGCTACCCACAGTCAAATTTGGTGGGGGTTCCATCATGCTGTGGGGCTGTGTGGCCAGTGCCGGTACTGGGAATCTTGTTAAAGTTGAGGGTCGCATGGATTCCACTCAATATCAGCAGATTCTTGGGAATAATGTTGAAGAATCAGTCACAAAGTTGAAGTTTCAACAAGACAACGACCCAACACACTGCTCAAAATCTACCTGGGCATTTATGCAGAGGAACAAGTACAATGTTCTGGAATGGCCATTCCAGTCACCAGACCTGAATATCATTGAGAATCTGTGGGATGATTTGAAGCGGGCTGTCCATGCTCAGCAACCATCAAACCTAACTGAACTGGAGATGTTTTGTAAGGAGGAATGGTCCAAAATACCTTCATCCAGAATCCAGACACTCATTAGAGGCTATGGGAAGTGTCTAGAGGCTGTTATTTTAGCAAAAGGAGGCTCTACTAAATATTGATGTGATTTTTCTATTGGGGTGCCCAAATTTATGCACTAATTTATGTCTAATTTTGTTTTGATGCATATTGCACATTTTCTGTTAATCCAATAAACCTCATTTCCCTACTGAAATATTATTGTGTCAATCAGTTATTTGATAGATCAAAATGAAATTGCTGATCCAAACACCCAATTATTTATAAATGGAAATCATGGAAATTGTCAGGGGTGCCCAAACTTTTTCATATGACTGTATATATCATATTTTCTGTAACTACTACATTTGCCCATCTCATTGATATCACTCTCCCTCCCTCGCTCCCTCTCTACTGCACCTGTTGTCTCGACCTCTGAATGCTTGGCCATGAAAAAAAGCCAACTGACATTTACTCCTGAGGTGCTGACCTGTTGCACCCTCTACAACCACTGTGATTATTATTTGACCCTGCTGGTCATCTCTGAATGTTTGAACATCTTGAAGAACGATCTGGCCTTAATGGCGATGCACTCTTGTAATATACACCCAGCACAGCCAGAAGAGGACTGGTCCCTGTCTCGGTTTCTTCTAGGTTCATGCCTTTCTAGGGAGTTTTTCCTAGCCACCGTGCTTCTACATCTGCATTGCTTGCTGTTTGGGTTTTTAAGCTGAGTTTCTGTATTAACACTTTGTGACATCTGCTGTAAAAAGGGCTTTATAAATACATTTGAAAGAATTTGATTGGTTTTGGAAATAGGTCACTGTAATTCAGGGTTTCCTAAACTCGGTCCTTGGGACCCCAAAGGGTGTACATTTGGTTGTTACTCTAGCACTACACAGCTGATTCAAATAATCAACTCATCATCAAGCTTTGATCATTCGAATCAGCTTTTATAGTGTTGGGGCCTAAAACCAAAATGTGCACCACTTGGGGTCCAGAGGACTGAGTTTGGGAAACGCTGCTGTAATTATATCTACTGCCACGCACGTCCTGGTCAAAAGTGTGGTTATTCCAACAGTTTCCAACTTCATCTTTTTTATTGTTACTGTTTGACCTGACGAAGATCCGGGTCGGATCGAAACATTGTCAATAAAGTGGTTAACTGGGAGCTTAAACAGTGTGCGGGCCTTCCTGTTCTTCACAAGCGTGTGAGGTTCCAGCCTACCTCCTGTACCAGCCTGTGTGTCTGAATATTAAATCAACCCCTAGCCCCTACTCCCTAAGCACTCATGTACATCTGAAAATGTTGGATATGTTTAAGCAATATATCAATTACTTCACCTTGCCTTATGGTAGGCTGGATGGTCTGTTTACCGAAGTGCTTACCTAATGTCATTTCAGATCTGAGGCAGGGCTCTCCAACCCTGTTCCTGGAGAGCTACCGTCCCGTAGGTTTTTGCTACAGGAGGGTAGCTCTCCAAGAACAGGGTTGGAAGAGCCCTGGTCTAGCAACCTGGTCCCAAAGCATTTCTTATTTTTCTGTACGTAAATCCAAGAGACTTCATTTAGTAAGGCATGTTTTGTATGCTATGTATTAATTTGTGTATGTCCATCACCCATTTCATATATGTTACAAATTACAATTTGGATCATATGTTTCGAATTTGCAAAACATACAATATGTTACATATTTGTGAACGTACAATATGTTACAAATTTGTTAAAGTATAATATATTACAAATTAGAAAAACGTATGATATGTTACCAATTCTAGCTAAGTGGCTAGGTTGCTAACGTTAGCTAGCTGGCTAACGTTTGCTAGGCTAGGGGTTAGGGTTAAGATTAGGGTTCAATTTAGGAGTTAGGTTAAATGGTTAAGGTTACAGTTAGGGTTAGGAGAAGGGTTAGCTAAAAGGGTTGAGGTTAGGGTTAGAGGAAGGGTTAGCTAACATGCTAGGTGTTTGCAAAGTAGCTAAAAAGAGGTAAGTAATTTAAATGTTGCTAAAATGTTAATAAGGTTGTCCATGATGAGATTCTAACTTACTTAAAACTTAATTCCGGCGCCGACAGAGATGGCCGCCTCGCTTCGCGTTCCTAGGAAACTATGCAGTTTTTTGTTTTTTTACGTGTTATTTCTTACATTAGTACCCCAGGTCATCTTAGGTTTCATTACATACAGTCGAGAAGAACTACTGAATATAAGATCAGCGTCAACTCACCATCAGTACGACCAAGAATATGTTTTTCGCGACGCGGATCCTGTGTTCTGCCTTACAAACAGGACAACGGAGTGGATTCCATGCAGCGACCCAAAAAAACGACTCCGAAAAAGAGGGAAACGAGGCGGTCTTCTGGTCAGACTCCGGAGACGGGCACACCATGCACCACTCCCTAGCATTCTTCTTGCCACTGTCCAGTCTCTTGACAACAAGGTTGATGAAATCCGAGCAAGGGTAGCATTCCAGAGGGACATCAGAGACTGTAACGTTCTTTGCTTCACGGAAACATGGCTCACTGGAGAGACGCTATCCGAGGCGATGCAGCCAGCGGGTTTCTCCACGCATCGCGCTGACAGAAACAAACATCTTTCTGGTAAGAAGAGGGGCGGGGGCGTATGCCTTATGGCTAACGTGACATGGTGTGATGAAAGAAACATACAGGAACTCAAATCCTTCTGTTCACCTGATTTAGAATTCCTCACAATCAAATGTAGACCGCATTATCTACCAAGAGAATTCTCTTCGATTATAATCACAGCCGTATATATCCCCCCAAGCAGACACATCGATGGCTCTGAACGAACTTTATTTAACTCTCTGCAAACTGGAAACCATATATCCGGAGGCTGCATTCATTGTAGCTGGGGATTTTAACAAGG
Source organism: Oncorhynchus tshawytscha (assembly GCF_018296145.1). Lineage (NCBI taxonomy): Eukaryota > Metazoa > Chordata > Actinopteri > Salmoniformes > Salmonidae > Oncorhynchus > Oncorhynchus tshawytscha. The sequence goes on from NC_056444.1 coordinate 11,041,227, forward strand.
CTAATCTGAAAACAAGACTCCCTAAATTTTATCAGCATATCGATTGCGCAACCAGGGGTGGAAAGACCTTGGATCATTGTTACTCTAACTTCCGCGATGCATATAAGGCCCTGCCCCGCCCCCCTTTCGGAAAAGCTGACCACGACTCCATTTTGTTGATCCCTGCCTACAGACAGAAACTAAAACAAGAGGCTCCCACGCTGAGGTCTGTTCAACGCTGGTCTGACCAAGCTGACTCCACACTCCAAGACTGCTTCCATCACGTGGACTGGGAGATGTTTCGTATTGCGTCAGATAACAATATTGACGAATACGCTGATTCGGTGTGCGAGTTCATTAGAGCGTGCGTTGAAGATGTCGTTCCCATAGCAACGATTAAAACATTCCCTAACCAGAAACCGTGGATTGATGGCAGCATTCGTGTGAAACTGAAAGCGCGAACCACTGCTTTTAATCAGGGCAAGGTGTCTGGTAACATGACCGAATACAAACAGTGCAGCTATTCCCTCCGCAAGGCTATCAAACAAGCTAAGCGTCAGTACAGAGACAAAGTAGAATCTCAATTCAACGGCTCAGACACAAGAGGCATGTGGCAGGGTCTACAGTCAATCACGGACTACAGGAAGAAAACCAGCCCAGTCACGGACCAGGATGTCTTGCTCCCAGGCAGACTAAATAACTTTTTTGCCCGCTTTGAGGACAATACAGTGCCACTGACACGGCCTGCAACGAAAACATGCAGTCTCTCCTTCACTGCAGCCGAGGTGAGTAAGACATTTAAACATGTTAACCCTCGCAAGGCTGCAGGCCCAGACGGCATCCCCAGCCGCTCCCTCAGAGCATGCGCAGACCAGCTGGCCGGTGTGTTTACGGACATATTCAATCAATCCCTATACCAGTCTGCTGTTCCCACATGCTTCAAGAGGGCCACCATTGTTCCTGTTCCCAAGAAAGCTAAGGTAACTGAGCTAAACGACTACCGCCCCATAGCACTCACTTCCGTCATCATGAAGTGCTTTGAGAGACTAGTCAAGGACCATATCACCTCCACCCTACCTGACACCCTAGACCCACTCCAATTTGCTTACCGCCCAAATAGGTCCACAGACGATGCAATCTCAACCACACTGCACACTGCCCTAACCCATCTGGACAAGAGGAATACCTATGTGAGAATGCTGTTCATCGTCTACAGCTCGGCATTCAACACCATAGTACCCTCCAAGCTCGTCATCAAGCTCGAGACCCTGGGTCTCGACCCCGCCCTGTGCAACTGGGTACTGGACTTCCTGACGGGCCGCCCCCAGGTGGTGAGGGTAGGCAACAACATCTCCACCCCGCTGATCCTCAACACTGGGGCCCCACAAGGGTGCGTTCTGAGCCCTCTCCTGTACTCCCTGTTCACCCACGACTGCGTGGCCACGCACACCTCCAACTCAATCATCAAGTTTGCGGACGACACAACAGTGGTAGGCTTGATTACCAACAACGACGAGACGGCCTACAGGGAGGAGGTGAGGGCCCTCGGAGTGTGGTGTCAGGAAAATAACCTCACACTCAACGTCAACAAAACTAAGGAGATGATTGTGGACTTCAGGAAACAGCAGAGGGAACACCCCCCTATCCACATCGATGGAACAGTAGTGGAGAGGGTAGCAAGTTTTAAGTTCCTCGGCATACACATCACAGACAAACTGAATTGGTCCACTCACACAGACAGCATCGTGAATAAGGCGCAACAGCGCCTCTTCAACCTCAGGAGGCTGAAGAAATTCGGCTTGTCACCAAAAGCACTCACAAACTTCTACAGATGCACAATCGAGAGCATCCTGGCGGGCTGTATCACCGCCTGGTACGGCAACTGCTCCGCCCTCAACCGTAAGGCTCTCCAGAGGGTAGTGAGGTCTGCACAACGCATCACCGGGGGCAAACTACCTGCCCTCCAGGACACCTACACCACCCGATGTTACAGGAAGGCCATAAAGATCATCAAGGACATCAACCACCCGAGCCACTGCCTGTTCACCCCGCTATCATCCAGAAGGCGAGGTCAGTACAGGTGCATCAAAGCTGGGACCGAGAGACTGAAAAACAGCTTCTATCTCAAGGCCATCAGACTGTTAAACAGCCACCACTAACATTGAGTGGCTTCTGCCAACACACTGACACTGACTCAACTCCAGCCACATTAATAATGGAAATTGATGGGAAATGATGTAAATATATCACTAGCCACTTTAAACAATGCTACCTTATATAATGTTACTTACCCTACATTATTCATCTCATATGCATACGTATATACTGTACTCTATATCATCGACTGCATCCTTATGTAATACATGTATCACTAGCCACTTTAACTATGCCACTTTGTTTACATACTCATCTCATATGTATATACTGTACTCGATACCATCTACTGTATCTTGCCTATGCTGCTCTGTACCATCACTCATTCATATATCCTTATGTACATATTCTTTATCCCCTTACACTGTGTATAAGACAGTAGTTTTGGAATTGTTAGTTAGATTACTTGTTGGTTATTACTGCACTGTCGGAACTAGAAGCACAAGCATTTCGCTACACTCGCATTAACATCTGCTAACCATGTGTATGTGACAAATACATTTTGATTTGATTTGATTTGAACTCGCAACTTTGGGTTGCCAGACAGTCGCGTTATACCCCCACCCATCCAGCCCATTCAACCACCCTGCTTTCCATTTGTCTTAAGTAACCATATATCTTATGTAACCATACCAAACATAACATATCATACTAATTTGAGCGTCCCGGATTTACAGTTACTATGTTACATCTAGTTTATGAGACCAGGCTGGGTCTAGGGCAGGGATGTGAAACTTTGATGGGGGTAGGGGCCACAAGTTGCCCATCCCTCGTCTAGGTGGTACCGGTCTTATGATTGTTTTGGATTAAATACTAATATTTCCTAGTTTTCCAGCGTTTTCCTCCTCCTGTGGAAGGTGAGTTTTTTTCCATCATTTTCATCATTCCACGATTTGCTTCCCTTGCTTTGTTTATGCTGGTAGCTACAGTCATGCTGTTTGCTATTTGGGGAAAGACTGAGGTCAGCTCACCAGCATCTTCCTGCTGCATGTTGGGATTGGTTGGGATTGACCCAGAAGTCACATTTGGTCTGAGTTTAAGAGGTAAGGCAGTACAGTTAACTGTTGAGAGAGACGACGTTGGCTCAGAAGGTTAGGAAGGATGCCATTTTGTTCACGAAGTGAGACTGTCTAATAGAAAAGCAAGGAAAAAGTTTGTTTTACAGTCTGTTCATCAATGATGTCACATTTGATGATGCTTACTAAAGAACAGAATATATTTTCTAAAAGAATAATTAACACCCCTGCAGTTCTATTGATGTTAACTTGTTCTCGTCTCCAAAATGATGAAACTAATACTCCACCATAATATACCTTTTTTTTATCCATTCAAGGTATAAGGTCGATTCACTCGATCCTCAACAATACTACAAAAGAAGAGGCGGAAACCAAGCCTGGCCAAAGATCATTGTCTACTCCTGTACGTTTTCAGTCATGTCAGATTCCTTTGATTAGAAGGTATACTATGATGGAGAGGACGAGAGACCATTCCAACATTGACTGTGATGTCTGAGAATGTATTGCCCCCTAGCGGATAGATTGTCTACACTGTCTGCATTTTCTTTTCCTCAGCAGGGTCATGTTCATTAGGCACCAAGCGAAAGAAAATAGACAGGAAAAGGTAGGGACTACTGTATCTGGACTTCCTTTGCAAACCGCTTCAAAATGTTTTCCGTTGCATGCCCCAATGAACACGACCCAGTAGGTTACGTCCACATTGACTATGGATCTGACTATGGATCCCACATCCTCACAATTGTAGTGCAGGCTGTCTTTTTTTCAGCGAGCAATTCGCAAAAGTAATTAAACTTGGGCGGTGAATCAAACAAATGTTTCAGTTATTGTTTTTATGGCATACAACTCATTTTATGAAAAATGGATAGTTGTCTGGGAATGTGACTTAGGCAGTGGTTTTGTTCAGACTATAAGATGCAGGTGATCCTCTCTGAAGCACTCTGTCGAATGACCATAACGAGGTCCAGGAATGAGCTGGCCAACAAGTGGTTCACCAACTCAGCTTTTGCAGAGAGCTTCAACGTAATAAACGATAGAGACATAATATGTTTCTCATACTGTGTAGACTCTGAGTTCTTCACTAGCCCATGAAGAAATTAACTGCTGATAGTGGTAGTCAAAGATGAATGTTGTTATTTGGGGTCAACAATACATGCATATCTTACCTGTCAAAGAATACAACTTTTCGCAATGAAGTGAGCATCTATTTTGGAGATGAAACAAGGCTAGTTCCACATTATTTTCAAAACATTTCAAACACCCACCTCTAGTTGCACAAGCAATTTAAATAAGTTGTACTATTTCTGTAAAGAATATATCACACAGAACAACAGTTTCTGATGGTTAGATAATGACCTATCTCCCTCATGGATAGATAATGATCTGTCTCCCTCATGGTTAGATAATGACCTATCTCCCTCATGGTTAGATAATGATCTGTCTCCCTCATGGTTAGAGAATGATCGGTCTTCCTCATGGTTAGATAATGATCTGGTCTCCCTCATGGTTAGAGAAATGATCTGTCTCCCTCATAGTCTGCCTTCCTCATGGTTAGATAATGATCTGTCTCCCTCATGGTTAGATAATGATCTGTCTCCCTCATGGTTATGGTTAGATAATGATCCGTCTCCCTCATGGTTAGATAATGATCTGTCTCCCTCATGGTTAGATAATGATCTGTCGGGTCTGTCTCCTCATGGTTAGATAATGATCTGTCTCCCATGGTTAGATAATGATCTCCCTCATGGTCTCCCTCATGGTTAGATAATGATCCTCCCTCATGGTTAGATAATGATCTCCTCCTCATGGTTAGATAATGATCTGTCTCCCTGTCATGGTTAGATAATGATCTGTCTCCCTCATGGTTAGATAATGATCGGTCTCCCTCATGGTTAGATAATGATCTGTCTCCCTCATGGTTAGATAATGATCTGTCTCCCTCATGGTTAGATAATGATCTGTCTCCCTCATGGTTAGATAATGATCCGTCTCCCTCATGGTTAGATAATGATCCGTCTCCCTCATGGTTAGATAATGATCCGTCTCCCTCATGGTTAGATAATGGTCGGTCTCCCTCATGGTTAGATAATGATCGGTCTCCCACATGGTTAGATAATGATCCTTCTCCCTCATGGTGATGTCACATTCCCCTGCATCAGAGCATTTCTGGATACCACTGAAACAAGCATAGCAGCAGTTCCTGAGTCACTGATCCAAAGTCAGTAGATGCTGTCATATGGATGACTTAAAGTACCTGTAACAATTCCTTAACTACAGATGCTGTGAGATGGGAAGCAAGTACAGGGTGAGGATTTAATAATAAATAGACATGAAACTAAACAAGACCAGCATCTGGACAAGAGAAACAAAACAGCATCAATGCAGACACGGGAATGAAACTGAGGAAGTTCCTGACAGATAAAGTCAGGGCTGTCAGGCAATCAATTCCTTAACTACAGATGCTGTGAGATGGAGTCCAGGTGAGTTTAATAATAAATAGACATGAAACTAAACAAGACCAGCATCTGACAAGAGAAACAAAACAGCATCAATGCAGACACGGGAATGAAACTGATGGTGACAGGTTTGCGTAATGATGAGCAGCCTCGAGCGCCAGAGAGGGGGAGCGGCAGCAGACGTGTCAGTACCTGCCCAGTGTTTCCAGATTTATATGATATATTGCCTATAATTATTAATTATTATTATTATTATTAATTTAAATGATGTTAAAAAAAAGCTTTTCTGTGTTGGAATGGTGTGGACATACCCCAAGAAAAGAATGGTGTGGACATACCCCAAGAAAAGAATGGTGTGGACATACCCCAAGAAAAGAATGGTGTGGACATACCCCAAGAAAAGAATGGTGTGGACATACCCCAAGAAAAGAATGGTGTGGACATACCCCAAGAAAAGAATGGTGTGGACATACCCCAAGAAAAGAATGGTGTGGACATACCCCAAGAAAAGAATGGTGTGGACATACCCCAAGAAAAGAATGGTGTGGACATACCCCAAGAAAAGAATGGTGTGGACATACCCCAAGAAAAGAATGGTGTGGACATACCCCAAGAAAAGAATGGTGTGAGCGTATACCACGCAGGAAAAATATTCAGGCAAATAGACCGCTGATTGGCCATCTCAGGGAAATTACATCATGTTCTATGAGAAAATAGCAAGTATTTTTTTAACAATCAGTTTGAGATACAATTTTGAGGTGGGATTTTTGAAGTGTTTCTTCTCCAATGTATGTATGCTTTGGCCACAAATATGAGTATAGGAAGAGTCAACAACATTATTTGGGTATGAGTAGGGCTGTACCAGTCATGAAATTTTGGCAGCTGGTTATTGTCATCATATGAGTTAACAGAATATTAACTTTTAAAAGTGAGATTTTCATTGGGCAGTCACTTTAAGGTGACATAGGTGGACATATGGATTACTTAAAGCTGGAATCTGTACTTGGTGAAACAGCCACGTCTGTTTGGAATTTTACAACAACAAAGAAGTTACTTAAAACAATGATCACAGTATTTTTCCCCTCTATGACATCATTGCACGCACGCTAGAACACCAGAATAGGTAGTGCACATTTTTTTTACCATGCTGTCATCAAAAAAATGTGAACTTTAACAAAGGCGCTGGAGCAAACAGTTTTTCACCTTATGCAGATCCCAGCTTTAAGGTGACATACGTCAACATATGGATGAAACCCCAGGTAAGATAAAGACACATGTGTGGCAGTTATGACACATGTGTGGCAGTTATGACACAAGTGTGGCAGTTATGACACATGTGTGGCAGTTATGACACGTGCGTCTTATTCTAAAGCTAACTCAGTGTCCATCTCATGTCAGCCATAAGTACTTCCCCAATGGGGTTTGACTCGGTCTGATATTCCTCTCAGCCAATTATGTATATAACACATAAATTAATATGAGTCTTTAGATTCAGATGTTAATGTCAGAGGATGAGAAACTGAAGGACTTCAACCTGGGAACGTCCTGCACTAGCTTTTTTGTCAAAAGAACCAGAGGTGAGACTGACCTGACAAAATGTCACTACACCAGCAGCAATTGGGAAGCTACTCTGAAAATGTAGTTTAACAAACTGAACAGTGGAAGCTACCCTTCAGAAAAATATAGTTAACTTACTTAACTAAGTAACTTTTAAAAAGTAGTTCACTACATCCAAATTATTTTGTGAAAAGATCACTCTGGAGTCAGAAGTTTACAGAATGTCTAATTTAGCCTATTGAAACTTCTTATGGCTGCAGGGGCAGTATTGAGTAGCTTGGATGAAAAGGTGCCCAGAGTAAACTGCCTGCTCCTCAGTCCCAGTTGCTAATATATGCATATTATTAGTAGTATTGGATAGAAAATACTCTGACGTTTCTAAAACTGTTTGAATGATGTCTATGAGTATAACATAACTCATGTGGCAGGCAAAAACCTGAGAAGAAATCCAAACAGGAAGTGGGAAATCTGAGGTTGATCAATTTTCAACCCAGCCCCTATTGAATACACAGTGGAATATTGGTTATGTTGCACTTCCTAAGGCTTCCACTAGATGTCAACCATCTTTAGAAACTTGTTTGAGGATTCTACTGTGAAGGGGGAGAGAATGAGAGAAGATTGAGTCAGAGTTCTGGCAGCAGTCACGCACATTTCACATGAGAGGTAGCTCACGCTACTTTGCTTTTCTGAAGACAAAGGAATTCTCCGGTTGGAATATTATTGAAGTTTTATGTTAAAAACATCCTAAAGATTGATTCCATACATCGTTTGACATGTTTCTACGGACAGTAACGGAACTTTTTGACATTTAGTCTGCAACTAGGGAACGCGCTTCATGACTTTGGATTTATTTACCAAACATGCTAACAAAAGTAGCTCTTTGGACATAAAGGATGGACATTATCGAACAAATCAAACATTGAATGTGGAACTGGGATTCCTGGGAGTGCAGTCTGATGAAGATCATCAAAGGTAAGTGAATATTTATGTTATTTCTGTTGACTCCAACATGGCGGATATCTCTATTTGTTTTCTGAGTGCCGTTCTCAGATTATTGCATGGTTTGCTTTTTCCGTAAAGCATTTTTAAAATCTGACACAGTGGTTGCATTAAGAAGTGAGAAGTGTATCTATATTTCCATGTCTAACACTTCTATTTTCATCGATATTTATGAGTATTTCTGTAAAATGATGTGGATCTCTGCAATATGACTGGATGTTTTTGGAACTAGTGAACATAACGCACCAATGTATACTGAGATTTTTTTATATAAATATGAACTTTATCGAACAAAACATACATGTATTGTGTAACATGAAGTCCTATGTCATCTGATGAAGATCATCAAAGGTTAGTGATTAATTTTCTCCATTTGTGCTTTTTATGACTCCTCTCTTTGGCTGGAAAAATGGCAGAATATTTCTGTGACTAGGCAGTGACCTAACATAATCGTTTGTGGTGCTTTCGCGGTAAAGCCTATTTGAAATCGGACACTTTTGTCACGATCGTCGTATAGAGTAGACCAAAGCGCAGCGTGGTTAGAATACATTCTTCTTTAATTAATGAAGACCACGAAGAACACTTAAACAAAAACTAATAAGACGACCGTGACCGCTATATAAACATTGTGCTAACGTGCAACATAACATAGACCATAACCCACGAAATACCCAAAGAAGATGGCTGCCTAAATATGGTTCCCAATCAGAGACAACGATAAACACCTGCCTCTAATTGAGAACCAATCTAGGTAACCATAGACCAACATAAACACCTAGATGAAAACAACCCCATAAATCTACAAATACCCCTAGACAGTAAAAACACCCTAGAATAAGACAAAAACACACATATCACCCATGTCACACCCTGACCTAACCAAAATAATAAAGAAAACAAAGAATACTAAGGTCAGGGCGTGACAACTTTGGTGGGATCAACAAGATTACCTTTAAAATGGTATAAGATACATGTATGTTTGAGGAATTTTAATTATGAGATTTCTGTTGTTTGAATTTGGCGCTCTGCACTTTCACTGGCTGTTGTCATATCATCCCTTCAACGGGATTGTAACTCTGAGAAGTTTTTAAACACCAAAACAATGTTTCAAGTGAGAATTAGGCAGGTCTGATGCAGAAAAAGAAAGGAAATTCTTGCCTACTTCACCCGTATTTTATTTCGCAAATAAATGACTGTACAGTTCCAAAAGTTAGCGACACTGCTTCATGGCAAAAATGTATTCACTACAAAACACACTATCAAGATTAGAATTTAGTTCAACTACCACCAAGCTACTGCAAAATGTAGTTACATTACTAGTTTAATTACATGTAGTTTACTGCTCCCTAACACTGTACATCAGCGCTAAGGTCATTGGTGTTTACTTTAATGGGTCATTACAAAATTACAATGTCACAAATGAGACTTCTGAGTTTGTGTTTTATGCCCTTGCCATGTCCTCTGGTGTTACAGGATTCACTGTGGGAGTCAATCCATTTGATCAGAGTGGACGTGTTTAGGTACAGCGTGCTTGGTGAGTGAATCATTACCCCTGGATGTTTTCTCCATCAGTTTGATGCCTTTCTTTTGTCTGAGAAGTACATTATTAGTATTCTTTAACATGATTCTCTGTAGACTGTGATGATCAGTCCATTCTGACTGTTCACCTGTCCAACCCTATCACCCACCACATGACCAAGAGAAACATGGGCCAGATCATCTAAGATTCCAAGCATGACATCTTGGCCGCTACCCACAGGGTCTTTGAAAGCAAATGACTGCTGGTAACCCCTAACGTGACAGTTGAATTATTAGAACAATGCTATACAAATTCCTTTACGAGAAGCCAATGAAAAGGGCTTATGAATGTAGGCTACACCCTAGTCTTCTATTTCCCCCAGCAAAGAGTATCTTCAGAAAACCAGCCATTGATACAGCATGTCATGGAAACCTTACATTCAGATATGTTCAGCTCTTTAATCACAGACTGTGATCTGATCTGATACAGAATATACAGGTTATACTGCAGAATGCTGGATTCATTTCCACTGTAAAAGAATGTATGAATTTATGAAATGTATTTCGCCACTGTAGATCTCGATGTGTTAGGTGCAATGGAGACCTGTGATCTATGTGTCACGCCGTCCGCCGATGTCGGCCCTTCTCCTTGTTCGGGTGGTGTTCGGCGGTCGACGTCACCGGCTTTCTAGTCACGACCGATCCATTTTTCTGTTTCGTTTTGTTTTGTCTGATTACACACACACCTGTTTTACATTCCCTCATTACATCCCCTATTTAACCATCTGACATACATTTCTGTTCTGTCCGTGATTGTTCATGTCGTTAGTGGTTGTGTTTGAGTTGTGTTGTATTTTCCTATTTGGAATTTTGCTTTATTCTTTGAGTAAACTCAGTTGGATTACTCTATACCTGTGTCCTGCGCCTGACTCCGCTTTCACTCTACACCCAATCACTGACACTATGGTTATTTCTGGTACATTGGACCACATAGTATTTTTTTAAATGAGCATCTGATTGTTTCTGCCAAGGTCCCCTATTCTGGCAACTGCAGACAGCGCAGAGGTAAGCCTTACCACACATGAAGGGGTCATGTATAACCCCACTACGTGGGCTTCCATTAGCCTCGTAATACCACACACAAAGGGGTAACGTAACCCTAGTGTGGGCTTCCATTAGCCTGGTCCCATGCTGGATGTACTGTAGCCAACTCTGTCAAGCTTTATCATTACATGGCACGTGGCAGTAGGAGAGTTGAATGCGTTACACATAGTATGGGAGTAATAATGATTGTTCTGTAGATCTCTGCTGTAAAACAGACCAATCTGACAACATCTGTCTCGGTGATCAAAACAAAATGCTCTGTTTCAATGGTTCACCAATACTGTACCCTTTATATAGGTCCAGTATACCATATTGCCATCAAATACAGTAAAGTTGTTGTTTGTTCTCATATCATAGGGAAAGAAGTGGAACCTCACAGGTGTAAATTCATTCAAACTGGGTGGCAGCTCTGACACTGAGGTTGGCTATTTGGTTGTTGTCATATGTCACGGCCTTCCCCCAATGTCTGCTGTAATGCTATTTGAGCAATGCTTTCAATGAGACAACGAGTAGTAATAATTAAGACCTTGGATCTACTGACTGTTGGTTATGTGGTGATCATGTCCAAGATCAGGATGGAATCCTGCCACCTTCTGGAGATCAAAGGAACCACTGCCTGTGAGGTCAGATCCTGTCGCTGAAAACGTGTGCGCTGCCTCGAGTCTCGGCATCACCGCATGTGTGTTAAGGTCTGACGGCCTCAGGTCACTGTCGAAGTCACTGAGACTATTGGTGCCACGTATACAGACTTGTCACATGTCAGAGAATGTTACATTCTTGACCACTTTGAAGAGGTACCAGGTCAATTTGTGGACAGAGTACTGCATATATACTGTTTATTGTGTGAAGACCATAGGAGGCCGGAATGGCATGAAACCATGCATTTGTTGAGCTTGATTCCATTCCTATTGTATAAACTGTTCAGTGTAGACTAGGGTCAGGTCTACATGGTATACAGTTTTTGTCCAAATGGATGTCAAAAGTTGATTTTAGCTAACGTTTTTCCTAACCATATGCTAATTCTCCTAACCTGCAGCATAATTTTTCTAAAACTGCTATGAAAAGTCAATTTTGGAAAACGCTGTATCCCTTCTGGACAACTTTAGACTGTATAGAATGTTTAGTGTATACAGTATACTGTTTGGTGTATATTGTATAGAATGTTTAGTGTATACAGTATACTGTTTGGTGTATATTGTATAGAATGTTTAGTGTATACAGTACACTGTTTGGTGTATATTGTATAGAATGTTTAGTGAATACAGTGTTTAGTATTGAATGCTATTGTATAGCATGTTTAGTGGGTCAAGTACTAAACCACTTTGCTCTCAAGGGCCACTGTGTGTTTGGCTATATTTCCCACTAAATATAAACATCATTGTGCTTTGTGCTGTCTGTTCAGTCTGTGTTTGCTTTCCAGGTGGCCATGGACAAAACCAGGCTCTTCAGCAGTCTCGCTCCTCTGGTGGGTAAGGCCATAGTCCCAAACACGGTCTTGTCTGTAAGACCTCTACAGGACACCTCACTGCTCTGTCTGTTCCTCTGACTCACAAACCAGTTAACTGTTCATTTGGTTATATTAGTCAAAGTTTCTGTGGTTCTGTCTGCTGATTCTGATGTTGAAACTGGATGTGTAGTTGATGATTCTGATGTTGAAATTTTCCACCATAATTTGCAAATAAATTCATTAAAAATCCTACAATGTGATTTTCTGGATTTTTTTTTCTCTCATTTCATCTGTCATAGTTGAAGTGTACCTATGATGAAAATTACAGGCCTCTCTCATCTTTTTAAGTGGGAGAACTTGCACAATTGGTGGCTGACTAAATACTTTTTTGCCCCACTGTAACTACACTAGGAAGAAGCCCAAAACCAGGAGCAAACTCAAGTGAGCATGCCCTGTCCCTCCTCCCCTTACACCCATTGATTGTGTCTGAGTGCTCTGAACTACATTGGTATAGACCACATCCTGCTGTACCCCGTCTAGTAGACAACCTCCCATAGACCATTTAGTAGACACCCTGCTGTACCCCATCTAGTAGACACCCTGCTGTAGTCCGCCCCCCATCACTCTCTGATACAGTTCTCCCAGTCCTCTCCCAGCAGCGCAAACAAGGCCTCTGTCGTTGCGATAACACACGTCTCTCTTACACTTTAGGTTTAGAACTCTATGGCTAGTCGCAGCCATAGCCCTATTGCACCTAGGCTACCAAACTCTCCATAGTTATAAACAGTAGAGGGCGCCCTTACCACAGACTGACTACCAGGCCATTTTGAAATGGTCAACTGGGGCTCATAACTATGCTGTTAGCCTGTTGGGCAGTGTGTCAAAATGTGTATGCCATAGAGTTTTAATGCTACGGTATGGAATCTGGGAATTTAGACATGACGTTGGCTTCAACTCAAAAGATGAATGACAAGAAAAACACCCAACTAAGAAGTACATGAATTTCAACAAACATTAATGACATCATACTTGCTCAAACCTACATGTTCCCTCAGTAGCCAAACACATCTTGTTTGGTCTCATAATTAAAAATTTAAAAAATAATGTTTTATCCTTTGATTCATCCACTGTCTTAACGATGGAGCATCATTTTGATTTCCAGTAAAGTCAAAGTTTAAAAAAAAAATTGGATGAGAAAGTAATGGTCCAACCCATAAAAGGTATCTCACCTCACCTTCATGTACCGTGCCTTTAAATATGCAGATAGATGGATTAAAAAGGTAACTTGCATTTCAAAGCTTCTGCAAGGCAACTTTCTAACTCCGCCCATCACTCACAGAAGGCATAAATGATTGATTCAATGATTGTTTTACACGTAAGACATGACTTGGCCGTAGGGTTGTAGAATTTGTGAATTGTGTCACTTGTATAATGAATTCTGTATATTGGTTTGTACTGGATTAAGCATACATTTTAGTTAACTAACAAAATTACAGTTATGTTCCAAAACTTCATCTTTTGCCAATATCAGTTATTTTTAGGTCTTAGTTCCAATAGTTTATATTTTTTTCAATGAGACTTAGTTGGATAGGCTATCTTGAAGGTTTTGTATATCTTATCTATCATATGAGTATCATTTTCTGACTCAAGCTTTGATGTCCAAAAGATTTCAGATTGATGTCTGCATTGGTCAGTTGAAAATTGCTTTTTAAATCTGTCATGGAAATAATTGTATCGTACCCCTCTGACCCACACACTGTATTCCACATGGTAGGTCACTGTGGAATAAACTCAGTCCAGCCTGCCCTTGGATCTCGTTCCCGTCTTCTTTTTAAATGGAAAATTAGATTTTCTGTTGTATTAAGACCGAAACGGATCACCCACATTATCTTTATTTTGTGAGTCGGTTTGTGAAAACGAGGGATTTGAAGAGAAAGTTCAAATATAATATACAAATATTCAAATATAATATACAAATATAATATATCTGTAAATATATCCAGGGTGAAGCAGGGCATCCAGTGTTCCTGGTAGGGTTGTGGTGTGAACCATGGTCACAGAGAGTTACTGTGTTAGTGGGCTTCGGGGATGTACTTAGTCTCCCACCGTAGGAGCAACGGACCACATGGAACCAAGATCAGCAGCGACACTTCATAATCCACCTGATTTTTCCAACCCGAGTGACGTCAGTGTAAATATGGCTGTTCGGATTTCTAGGTCTGGCAGTATGCAGGTAACAATATATGGGATTAAGTTGGAATAAAGGGATTTTTTTTCTTGTTAGGACATTCTGGATGTGGCTTCATAACCAACCAATGAACTCATTTTAAAATATTTTTTATGAAACGATAACCACATCATTGGTAAGTCCAAAATAAAGTAAGTAAACTACAGTGCCTTGCGAAAGTATTCGGCCCCCTTGAACTTTGCAACCTTTTGCCACATTTCAGGCTTCAAACATAAAGATATAAAACTGTATTTTTTTGTGAAGAATCAACAACAAGTGGGACACAATCATGAAGTGGAACGACATTTATTGGATATTTCAAACTTTTTTAACAAATCAAAAACTGAAAAATTGGGCGTGCAAAATTATTCAGCCCCCTTAAGTTAATACTTTGTAGCGCCACCTTTTGCTGCGATTACAGCTGTAAGTCGCTTGGGGTATGTCTCTATCAGTTTTGCACATCGAGAGACTGAAATGTTTTCCCATTCCTCCTTGCAAAACAGCTCGAGCTCAGTGAGGTTGGATGGAGAGCATTTGTGAACAGCAGTTTTCAGTTCTTTCCACAGATTCTCGATTGGATTCAGGTCTGGACTTTGACTTGGCCATTCTAACACCTGGATATGTTTATTTTTGAACCATTCCATTGTAGATTTTGCTTTATGTTTTGGATCATTGTCTTGTTGGAAGACAAATCTCCGTCCCAGTCTCAGGTCTTTTGCAGACTCCATCAGGTTTTCTTCCAGAATGGTCCTGTATTTGGCTCCATCCATCTTCCCATCAATTTTAACCATCTTCCCTGTCCCTGCTGAAGAAAAGCAGGCCCAAACCATGATGCTGCCACCACCATGTTTGACAGTGGGGATGGTGTGTTCAGGGTGATGAGCTGTGTTGCTTTTACGCCAAACATAACGTTTTGCATTGTTGCCAAAAAGTTCAATTTTGGTTTCATCTGACCAGAGCACCTTCTTCCACATGTTTGGTGTGTCTCCCAGGTGGCTTGTGGCAAACTTTAAACGACACTTTTTATGGATATCTTTAAGAAATGGCTTTCTTCTTGCCACTCTTCCATAAAGGCCAGATTTGTGCAATATACGACTGATTGTTGTCCTATGGACAGAGTCTCCCACCTCAGCTGTAGATCTCTGCAGTTCATCCAGAGTGATCATGGGCCTCTTGGCTGCATCTCTGATCAGTCTTCTCCTTGTATGAGCTGAAAGTTGAGGGACGGCCAGGTCTTGGTAGATTTGCAGTGGTCTGATACTCCTTCCATTTCAATATTATCGCTTGCACAGTGCTCCTTGGGATGTTTAAAGCTTGGGAAATCTTTTTGTATCCAAATCCGGCTTTAAACTTCTTCACAACAGTATCTCGGACCTGCCTGGTGTGTTCCTTGTTCTTCATGATGCTCTCTGCTCTTTTAACGGACCTCTGAGACTATCACAGTGCAGGTGCATTTATACGGAGACTTGATTACACACAGGTGGATTGTATTTATCATCATTAGTCATTTAGGTCAACATTGGATCATTCAGAGATCCTTACTGAACTTCTGGAGAGAGTTTGCTGCACTGAAAGTAAAGGGGCTGAATAATTTTGCACGCCCAATTTTTCAGTTTTTGATTTGTTAAAAAAGTTTGAAATATCCAATAAATGTCGTTCCACTTCATGATTGTGTCCCACATGTTGTTGATTCTTCACAAAAAATACAGTTTTATATCTTTATGTTTGAAGCCTGAAATGTGGCAAAAGGTCGCAAAGTTCAAGGGGGCCGAATACTTTCGCAAGGCACTGTATCTCTTTTTAAGATTACTTATCCTTTCTTCCTCTCCACAGGAACCTCCAATGAGTTGGTGACAAGGGAAAGCGAGGACAAGACCCTCCACTTCCTGTTGAAACACTCACCACCCTGACGGACCCTGATGGTGACGTCATACAGATACGCATAATGGATCATAGACCGTGATCACAGTTCTCACATAATGGATCATAGACCGTGATCGCAGTTCTCACATAATGGATCATAGACCGTGATCACAGTTCTCACATAATGGATCATAGACCGTGATCACAGTTCTCACATAATGGATCATAGACCGTGATCACAGTTCTCACACAAGCAATCTCGCTCATCTTTTTTTCTGGCATTCTTCAAAATACACACAATAATAGCTAATAGTTAACACATCTATAGCTAGTATCTACCACATCCATAGCTAATAGCTACCACATCCATAGCTAATAGCTACCACATCCATAGCTAATAGCTAACACATCCATAGCTAACACATCCATAGCTAACACATCCATAGCTAATAGCTAACACATCCATAGCTAATAGCTAACACATCCATAGCTAATAGCTAACACATCCATTGCTAATAGCTAACGCATCCATAGCTTATAGCTAACACATCCATAGCTAATAGCTAACACATCCATAGCTATCACATCCATAGCTGATAGCTAACACATCCATAGCTGATAGCTAACACATCCATAGCTAATAGCTACCACATCCATAGCTAATAGCTACCACATCCATAGCTAATAGCTACCACATCCATAGCTGATAGCTACCACATCCATAGCTGATAGCTACCACATCCATAGCTGATAGCTACCACATCCATAGCTGATAGCTAACACATCCATTGCTGATAGCTAACACATCCATAGCTGGAAAAAAAAGATCATGGCTGATGAATTTCAGGGACGTGGTTCGTCGAAATAGAGCAAGGCAGACCATGCTCATTTATTTTTTTGAAGTACTTTTATTTTGTCTGTTTGCCGATAGCCATTCAAAGATATTGATCAGTGGTTGCATTTCTCAAGGTATAAAGTCTACCAAAGTCGTCAGGAAAGCCTGTTCAATATTGCTTTTTCTAAAGACCCAGTCACCCAGTCATGTTTACCAGCACATGTTGTACCCGTAAACGAAGACATTCAAATACATTGTGATACATCAGGTATAAGGATCTGCAGTGTTTCTAAGGCATCTTCAGTTTAACAATGATTTCAGTGAATGCTCTGGACTGATATTTTTGATGAGTACACACTGTACACATGGGCTATATTCAATAAAGCAATAGCAACGTAAATTATGTCAAAGTATTGTGGAAATTGCTGATTGTATTCAGGTTTTTACACTATGAGAATATAAACTATGAATTGCATAGGTTACTGCGTGGTAAGGAATGGATGGAGTTTTCACACTTGCATTTCAGCAATTGAAAGTGCAAAGGAAATGAGCGCATCATTCCTGTACGTACAGTATGTTACACATATGTTGTCAAGCTCCAAGGAAACCAAATAAAGAATTTAATACAACAATTAAGTACAAAGGTTTCTATACAAAACATGCATACTGAAACTTATCCCTGTTTTGGAGCATTTTAGCAGTAGTGTCACGACATGTATAGATTCTGGTGGTTGTTGAAGTAGGTCGTTGTCTTGACAACCAGGTCCAAATACTACTTTCTCTTCTTGAAGCTGGTGCCATTGGTGGAGACAGAGTGGCCATTTGGGCGACTGGACTTGATGGATTCTTCTGGCCGTCTTTTTCTGTAGGTCTGGGATAAAATCGGTCAACTTTCGTCCATTGAAAAACCAACATAAACATTCAGACATGCCTTTAAATGAATCCCTAGCATAACGAAGAACATTGTCGTATTTGTGGACTTTTCCAATAATTTGAGAAAGACACATTTGTTTTACCGTGTCCTATTATACAGAGCACAGTTTGAATCCAGTGTTCATGGGAAGGTTACCCCAAGGCGCTACTGTACCTGGACGTAGAAGTTGACAAAAAGGATGACGAGGGTGGCCATGTAGGAGAACTGGAAGAGCAGGCATCCAACGGGGAAACCACAAGGGACGACGATTGCAGACAGGGTGTGTGTGATGGTCAGTATAAACTGGATCTGAGATAGACGGAGAGCAAAATGGGGGATCCTCTCCGTCAGGGGTCTTATAACTCCTCTAACATGCGTGGCTTTTATCGTCCCATGTCTATGCTTAATGTAGGCCATTGCTCTTAGACTAGAAGAGTAGTTCCCTTCACTGTTCAAGTGAGATCATACAGGCTTGATTGAATATAAGCGCTTGTTTCATGAAAGGAATTTGCAACCAGTGTACTCACCAACTGAGCCTGAGTCAGGTAGCGCTTCCACCAGAGGTATTTCTGCATGGAGGGTATTGTGGACAGGCCATAGTAGGAGTACATACACACATGGATGAAACTGTTAAGAGTCGGCCCAAAGAAACCTTGGAAAAAAGATTTGGGAAAAATGTATTATTGATTGACATACTTGACAAACCTTTCACATTGAAATTCAGCAGTTTGGTCTGTCACCAAGGCAACACAACTACAGTGAGAAAAATAATGAAACATATTTTGCAAATTGCTTGTTTGGGCTAGTTTTATTTATTTATTTTTTATTATAGGACAGGACATGCTCACTCGAGTTTGCTCCTGGTTTTGGGCTTCTTCCTGGTGTAGTTATATATGGCCTGCTGGGATGGGATGACAATGCTGCCGGCCTCATGGGGGGGGCGGATCCCTTTATTTATTACATTTTTATTTTTTATATATTTTTATTTTTTTAGCCCCTTTTTCTCCCCAATTTCGTGGTTTCCAATTGTTAGTCTCATCGCTACAACTCCTGTACGGACTCGGGAGAGACGAAGGTCGAGAGCCATGCATCCTCCGAAACAGAACCCAACCAAGCCGCACTGCTTCTTAACACAGCCCGCATCCAACCCGGAAACCAGCTGCACCAATGTGTCGGAGGAAACACCGTACACCTAGCGTGATGAGACAAGGATGTCCCTACCGGCCAAACCCTCCCTAACCCGGACGACGCTAGGCCAATAGTGCGTCGCCCCATGGACCTCCCGTTTGTGGCCGGCTGTGACAGCCTGGGCTCGAACCCAGAGTCTCTGGTGGCAATTTGCAACCAGCCTTAGACCACTGTGCCACCCGGGAGGCCCCATTACATTTTTATTTAACCTTAATTTAACTAGGCAAGTCGGTTAAGAACAAATTCTTATTTACAATGACGGGCTACCCTGGCCAAACCCTAACGACGCTGGGCCAATTGTGCACTGCCTTATGAGACTCCCAATCACGGCCGGATGTGATACAGCCTGGAATCAAATCAGGGCCTGTAGTGACACCCCTAGCACTGAGATGCAGTGCCTTAGCCCTGCTTGAAGAATGTTGGCATAATCAGCAAAATAACAACTACCCCCATTGGGCTTCAACATTGAAGAATAGGTGTTAGAACATTTCCACAGGAAGAACATCAACCTCAGCTCTCATCTCAATCTGACCCTAACGTCAACCTATATCAAAGATGGTGGATAAATGAAGATGTCCCACTCATGCCGTTTGCCATTGATATTTTTTTTTCCCGGTCTACTTAAGCAGGTGGCTCTCCCATAGGCACCAATGCATTAGCAGCTGGGTCTGATCCATAGAGAATGATAGAGACCTCTAGTGGCTAAAAGGTCGTTTTAGCTGGAGTCCAACCTGGTCATAAGGAGGGATCAGCCAATCGTGAAAAAGAAAATGGACTCCTTTAAAATATAGGTAGCCTCAATGGCGTTGCCCATACTGTCACATAAGCTATAATGGCACAGATACAAAGATGAGTCTTCTATATATCTTTATGGTCTGGTCTGCTTAGTTCATTGACTGTATAGAAAAAAGGAGCGAGTGAGATGTCTTGCTTCCCTCTTTCGTCTCTGCCTATACCACGCCCAAAGCCCCCTACTGATTCGCTCTTACATCAATCGAGTCCCTTTGATTCTAACAGTGATGTAGGTGGAAGTGGATGTGACCTACTCTGTCCACAGGGGATCCAGTTCAGAACACACCACCAGATGTTGAACATGGAGGCGTGGTGATAAACGTGCAGGAAGGTGATCTGGCTGTTCTTCTTCCGCAGCACAAAGAAGATGGTGTCCAGGAACTCAATCACCTTGGAGAAGTAGTACCACCACAGCACCTTGGCTACCTGGTGAGTTTATAGAAGAGCATGTAGCGGACAGTGCAGTAATATGGCGAGTATGGAATCAACTTCCCTTTCATGATCGTGTCTGTAACTATGACCCTCAACAAAAAAATAAAAAATAAAATGTGACCAAGATGTAATTTCAATATTTTTGTGTGGCAGTGGATACTCATTATTATTCTTTAATTTACAGCTAATGTAACTGTAATTAAGTTATGTAATTCATTGTAATTTATTTAAATCTAATACATTGTAATTAACTCTTTGTGTTAATTAATTACACAATTGTATTCTTGCATATGTTGCTTTACGTTATCACATTCAGATATATATATTTTTCAAACTAGGGGGGGTGCAGAAGATGGGGGGTGGGATGCCGTTTGTGGACACTAGCTGACAGAAATATATTATACAACCCATTCCCTTTGAAGTTGTAGGAGGTAACAGCATGTGATGGTACTCACAGATCTACTACCACTCTTTTGCCAGGGAAAGCTGGACCTCTAGCCTTTCCTCACACTGTGGAACCAGCCTGATCTCGCCAGCTGACATAAATCATTCTCCATACTGAACAATGTAATCCGTGTATCAGAGATCAGGCTGGTTGTCCGAGGCTACACAGCAAGGGCTTCAGCATATTTGACTTGAGTCACCAATAACTGATTTATACAAGCTCCATATACTGTATGTACTGTATTTGTATTTATCTTATTTATTTAACCTTTATTTAACTAGGCAAGTCATTTAACGAGAGCCCCCAATATGAACAAACATAGCAATGATAGCATCTGTTGAGACACTTGATAGTTGAGTGCAGGAGACATTGCATTTCTTAACTAGATGGTTGTAACGTTTTCTAATAAGTAGTAAGGGAACAACAGTCAACACGACATGACTCCTTTCTTCAAGATGTTAAGAGTAGGTTTGTGTTATTCATTAGATAGACTTCTGCATTTCTATGTCAGTGGTTTTCAGAGGCCAGTCATGGAGTAGACAGCAGAGCCCAACATAAGTGTTACTGAGGAAGGATAGAGGGTGGGAAGGAGTCAGCACACACACACACACACACACACACACACACACACACACACACACACACACACACACGGTGTTACTCACCCTGAGGTCCGCCTCCCCTGCCTCGTGGAGTCCCTGACACTGCAGACGGTAGCCTGCCGACAAGGTTGCCGAGACGAGCTGCAACCAAAACGCCACGGTCAACGTCACTGTATAACTCTCACCACCCCCCACCACACACACAGTCATGCACCATTTCCCTGTAACACACACACACCCCACCAAGCTCCACACACATACCCCTCCCCACACACACACACATCTGTATCCCTGTCAGGACTGACTGAGCTGAGGCAGTAGCCCGACCCTGCCTGCCTTTCTCTGCCGTGTCAGTCTAACCCAGTGAGTAGTTGTAATGGTATTTGGTCACCCCTGTATAAACTTCCACAAAGAGGGATATATGACTGCTCTCCGCATCCTAACTGTGCTCAAGTGCTCTTTAAATAGATCTCACTGCTTGGAGGTCATTATTCTCAGACGACAGCATACTTCCTCCCTCTCTCCCTCTCTCTACGTTTTAGTGAATGTATCTAGTGCACAAGTGTAGGATTCATACATAGACCAAGCTCTATTGAAAAACACTTTCAACGAAGATTCACAATTGAGCATAATTTTCAGTCGAGGACTAGGCTCCAGCTGTGAAACCATCCCTATATGCCTTCAGGCCAACTCCACTTACATGTTAGTCATTTAGCAGACACTGTTATTCAGAGTGACTTACAGGAACAATTAGGGTTAAACGCTTTGCTCAAGGGCACATAGACATTTTTTTTTCACCTAGTCAGCCTAAGGGACATGAACCAGCAACTTTTTGGTAACTGACCTAACACCCATAACCGCTAGACTACTTAGATTATTGGACTAAATGCGCAAACAATAAATGATTGCCTATCCTGCTGCTCCAGTTTCAACTGTTCTGCCTTATTATTATTCGACCATGCTGGTCATTTATGAACATTTGAACATCTTGGCCATGTTCTGTTATAATCTCCACCCGGCACAGCCAGAAGAGGACTGGCCACCCCACATAGCCTGGTTCCTCTCTAGGTTTCTTCCTAGGTTTTGGCCTTTCTAGGGAGTTTTTCCTAGCCACCGTGCTTCTACACCTGCATTGCTTGCTGTTTGGGGTTTTAGGCTGGGTTTCTGTACAGCACTTTGAGATATCAGCTGATGTACGAAGGGCTATATAAATACATTTGATTTGATTTGATTTGATATCCAATATAGAGTGTATATTTGGTCCGATTGCACTTCCCAAGGCTTCCACTAGATGTCAACAGTCTTTAGAACTTTGTTTCAGGCTTTTACTGTAAAGGGGGAGTGAATAAGAGCTGTTTGAATCAGGGGTTTGGCAGAAAGCCATTAGTTTAGTCACGCGCGGCCGTGAGTACGAGCTCCATTCCTTTTAATTTCTAAAGACAAAGGAATTGTTCGGTTGAAACATTATTGAAGATTCATGATAAAAACATCCTAAAGATTGATTCTATACATCGTTTGACATGTTTCTACGAACTGTAATAGAACTTTTTTGACTTTTCGTCTGGACCTTGTGGATTTTGGATTACTGGACTAAACGCGCAAACAAAAAGGAGGTATTTGGACATAAATGATGGACTTTATCGAACATTTATTGTGGAACTGAGATTCCTGGGAGTGCATTCTGATGAAGAACAAAAGGTAAGTGAATATTTATAATGCTATTTCTGACTTCTGTTGACTCCACAACATGGCTTGTTTTCGTGGCTGAGCGCTGTACTCAGATTATTGCATGGTGTACTTTTGCCGTAAAGCTTTTTTGAAATCTGACACAGCGGTTGCATTAAGGAGAAGTATATCTTTAATTATATGCATAAAATAATCTTTCAAATAAAATTTCTGTAAAATAAAATCACCAGATGTTTTGGAAGCAAAACATTACTGAACGTAACGCCCCAATGTAAACTGAGATTTTTTGATATAAATATGAACTTTTTCGAACAAAACATACATGTATTGTGTAACATGAAGTCCTATGAGTGCCATCTGATGAAGATCATAAAAGGTTAGTGATTAATTTTATCTCTATTTCTGCTTTTTGTGTCTCCTCTCTTTGGCTGGAAAAATGGCTGTGTTTTTCTGTAACTAGGTGCAGACCTAACATAATCGTTTGGTGTGCTTTCGTCGTAAAGCCTTTTTGAAATCGGACACTGTGGTGGGATTAACAACACGTTTATCTTTAAAATGGTGTATAATACTTGTATGTTTGAGGAATTTTAATTATGAGATTTCTGTTGTTTGAATTTGGCGCCCTGCACTTTCACTGGCTGTTGTCAAATCAAATTAGCCGTAAGAAGTTAAGTCGGCAGGGTAGCCTAGTGGTTAGAGCGTTGGACTCTAGTTCAAACCCCCGAGCTGACAAGGTACAAATCTGTCGTTCTGCCCCTGAACAGGCAGTTAACCCACTGTTCCTAGGCTGTCGTTGTAATTAAGAATTTGTTCTTAACTGACTTGCCTGGTTAAATAAAGGTAAAAAAATACAAATGAAAGGTGGTGCACACCAACAGTGTAAGACAGAGGATGTGTTAGAAACACATAATGCAGTAGTGACTCCTCTTCAGTCCATCCCATAGAAAGGATCCCGGGGCCAGGAACGTTTTATTTAACTAGGCAAGTCAGTTAAGAACAAATTCTTATTTACAATGACAGCCTACGCCGGCCAAACCTGGATGACGCTGGGCCAATTGTGCGCCGCCCTATGGGACTCAGTTGTGATACAGCCTGGAATCGAACCACTAGTGACACTTCTAGCACTGAGATGCAGTGTCTTAGACCTCAGTGCCACTTTGGAACTAACAACACAACCTACAAACTACACCTCAATCTGTATTTCACACATTGCCTATCATATAGACATTAGACATAGCTTACACTGTAGAGATCTTCATGATTCACATTCCTACTAATAATCATAACAGTATCATCTTTCTAGCTATATAAATAGTCAATCTGTGTTGTGCGAGAGTGGTAGCCTGCCTAGGAGGGTTTCCAGTGAGGTTAATCTGTCTGTATGGTCCTTCACCCTCTCACCTAGCCTGGAATCTAAGCTGATCTGGCATCTGGACCACAGCACAACATGTCATATGAGTCAGCAGACGGGCCCATGCCCAGAGGTCACAGTGGGAGAAGGAGACAGAGAGAAGAGCAGAGGAGGAGAGTGAGAGAGAAAGGAAGAGGAGAAGAGGAGAGGAAGACAGCGAAAGGGGGAAGAGAGGGAAAAAAGGAAGACAGAGAGAGGAGGTGAGAAAGAGAGGAGGAGAGGGAAGAGAAATAAATAGGTAAATGGAGAGAGAGAGAGACAGAAGCGAGAGAGAGACAGAGGCGAGAGAGAGACAGAAGCGAGACAGAGGTGAGAGAGGGAGAGAGACAGAGGTGAGGGAGGCGGAGAGAGAGCGGGAGACAGAGAGAGAGCAGGAGACAGAGAGAAGGGGAGGGAGACAGAGAGAGAGACAGAGAGAGAGACAGAGAGAGAGACAGAGAGGGAGACAGAGAGGGAGACAGAGAGAGCGAGAGGGAAACAGAGAGAGACAGACAGACAGACAGACAGACAGACAGACAGACAGACAGACAGACAGACAGACAGACAGACAGACAGACAGACAGACAGACAGACAGACAGACAGACAGACAGACAGACAGACAGACAGGGAGACAGAGAGACAGACAGAGAGACAGACAGGGAGACAGAGAGACAGAGAGAGAGAGAGAGAGAGAGGGAGACAGAGAGAGAGACAGACAGAGAGAGAAAGACATACAGAGAGAGAGAGACAGACAGAGAGAGAGAGAAACAGAGAGGCAGACAGAGAGGGAGACAGAGAGAGAGAGAGAGAGAGAGAGAGAGAGAGAGAGAGAGAGAGAGAGAGAGAGAGAGAGAGAGGGAGGGAGAGAGAGACAGAGGCAGAGAGAGGGAGACAGAGAGAGGGAGACAGAGAGACGGAGACAGAGACAGGGAGGGAGAGACAAAGAGACTGAGATGGAGAGACGGAGACAGAGCGAGGGTCAGAGAGAGGGAGACAGAGACAAAGCGGGAGACGGAGAGAGCGAGAGACAGAGAGAATGAGACAGAGACGGAGAGAGGGAGAGAGCGAGAGACAGAGAGAGGGAGAAAGAGAGGGAGAGACGGAGTGATATGATATGATATGATATTCATGTGTGTTATTTCATAATTTTGATGTCTTCACTATTATTCTACAATGTAGAAAATAGTCCAAATAAAGAAAAACCCTTGAATGAGTAGGTGTCTACAAAACGTTTGACTGGTACTGTATATTATATATAAATATAAATAAATAAATAAAAAAAAAAAAATAAATAAATAAATAAATATATATATATATATATATATATATATATATATATATATACACAGTTGAAGTCAGAAGAGTACATACACACAAGTAATTTTTCCAACAATTGTTTACAGACTTATAACTTATAACTTATAATTTCCAAGTGAAATAATCTGTCTGTAAACAATTGTTGTAAAAATTGTGTCATGCACAAAGTAGATGTCCTAACCGCCAAAACAATTGTTTGTGGACAAGAAATTTGTGGAGTGGTTGAAAAACTAGTTTTAATGACTCCAACCTAAGTGTATGTAAACTTCTGACTTCAACTGTAGATACATACAGACACACACTCACAAACACCTGGGAGGGATGAAAGATCATCACTTTGAGGAATCATATCTTTTTTCACATGAATATTTTATCGAAGCGTCAGCATCACTTTTGATCCGCTGTGTAAAACTAGGATGTTACCAATACAGATGTGTAAAACTAGGATGTTACTAATTCAGATATATAAAACTAGGATGTTACCAATACAGATGTGTAAAACTAGGATGTTACTAATTCAGATATATAAAACTAGGATGTTACCAATACAGATGTGTAAAACTAGGATGTTACTAATTCAGATATATAAAACTAGGATGTTACCAATACAGATGTGTAAAACTAGGATGTTACTAATTCAGATATATAAAACTAGGATGTTACTAATACAGATATATATAACTAGTATGTTACCAATACAGATATATAAAACTAGGATGTTACCAATACAGATATATAAAACTAGGATGTTACTAATACAGACATATAAAACTAGGATGTTACCAATACAGATATATATAACTAGGATGTTACCAATACAGATATATAAAACTAGGATGTTACCAATACAGATATATAAAACTAGGATGTTACCAATACAGATATATAAAACTAGGATGTTACTAATACAGATATATAAAACTAGGATGTTACCAATACAGATATATAAAACTAGGATGTTACCAATACAGATATATAAAACTAGGATGTTACCAATACAGATATATAAAACTAGGATGTTACCAATACAGATATATAAAACTAGGATGTTACTAATACAGATGTGTAAAACTAGGATGTTACTAATACAGATATATAAAACTAGGATGTTACCAATACAGATATATAAAACTAGGATGTTACTAATACAGATATATAAAACTAGGATGTTACCAATACAGATATATAAAACTAGGATGTTACTAATACAGATATATAAAACTAGGATGTTACCAATACAGATATATAAAACTAGGATGTTACTAATACACCCACACCTCTATTTAAGACTCTACTACTAGCTGAGTTAATGGCCCCTACCAGCGCTCTATTTCCATATGACCCATGTGCATATGTATTAGGTCAGTTAGACACTGACACAGGAGTAGGGGAATGGGACGTTACAGGGAAGTAAATAATGCAAAGAGTGGACACCTCAGGGTAAAACTTCAGGATGGACTTTAAAGAAGATATGAAAATAATAAACCACTTAGGGATAAATATGCTACAAGAAGAAGAAAATCTCCTCAGCTTATTGGACGCCAAATAATTATAAGTAAGGGGAGTCATAAATCAAATCAAATCAAATCAAATGTATTTATATAGCCCTTCGTACATCAGCTGATATCTGTGCTGTACAGAAACCCAGCCTAAAACCCCAAACAGCAAGCAATGCAGGTGTAGAACCATTTTTTGTTCCAGACCAAATAGAGAGAGTCAGAACACACATAAAATAATTGGAGGAGTACATAAGCCAGAGAAGCAATGCAAAATAGCCAGACACAAAAGAGGCCTTAACCAAGTTGAATACTGCAGGCAAAAAAGCTGAATCTGACAAAAAGTCAGATAGGCAGGAAGGAAGTCAGTTTTCTCGGTTTCACAATCAGCGACGGAATAACGGCAAGTGAATGATACCTAGAAAAAGTGCAGAGAATGGAGAAGCCACAAACAGTGAATGAGATGCAGAAATGCCTAGGTAAACTAGGGTATATTAGAAACCATATACCCGGCTATAGCAGGGTAGCTAAGAATTGCTATAAATGCATTACTAGACGAAATGACAAACTAGAGCTGTCACATAAGCAATATGGGAAAGAGCCCATCATTTGAACAGATAAAATGACTGAATCATGGATAAAGTAAAGAAAAAAGAAAAAAAGATGGCAGCTGTAGACCGGACTAATGAGCCAAGAAACCCCGATCTGCCCCTATGGACATTTGTAAAATTAGAAGGGGAGGACATAGATAGGGACGGGTTCATATGGGTGGCCAATGAAGGATCGGAGAGAACAATCAAGTGCTACAGTAAGCAGTTGAAAGGACCCACAGTGAAATACTCAAGTCCCGGAGCTAAAATGGCCCTGCTAGAACTATACTGGAACAAAATAGTGTCCCTTGCCCAAGGACAGGCCATAATCATAAAAGACACAGAACTAAACGAACTATGGGCCACTAACCATACGAAGAAAATGGTAGGTATTACGACCACCACTTGGGATAAGTGGAGGAACGTACATGCCACCAAAGGAGTTGTGTTCATCAGTGACCAAGGATGGGACACTGAACACACAGGACCAGGACCTACAACAGTCAAGGTGAAACCAAAGGAGGATAAACCTAGGAACATAGTAGTGTACACGGATGGAAGTGAGAAAACAGGAGTAACTGTAACTGACAGTTAGACTTACAGGTTGTGTCGTTGTCTTTTGTTTGAATTGTTTACGTATCCGCTGTGCGGGGAAATGATAATACAAGCGGAACTACGTAGCTAATACTGTTGTAACGGGGATCCTTATTGTAGCAACACACTTTTGGAGGGAAGGCAATCCTGCGCTGCGTTAACTAAGTTTTCATGTCATCGGGTGTAGTTCATAAAGGTTGAAGAGTGTATGTTAGGATAAAGTGTGAATTCATGCCAGGAATAATAAGTGTGAAGTTTGATTTCCTCCCTTCTGTAATCAGCAGCCAATGAGGTATTTTTTCCTTTATTCATGTGTTTAATCTGAACCCGTAATAACGCCGGTTAAACTGTTATGTATGTAAGCACTTCAGAGTTATACCAAGCTAATAAGTCACTCGTAAGATAAGGTTGTAAGAGTGTGCTTAACTGTATTTTTCATTTACTTTATAGTTCTCACGGAAGGTGATAATTCTGACTAAAACTACAGAATAAAGCCGCCAGTTAAAATCAAGGAACGGTTGTGCTCGTGGTTACTGAAGGGAGCTACAGTAACCAAGTGGGTTTTTATTGTAAAAAACAAAGCCACTGGCGAAACACTCATAAAGAAGAAACAAGAAATAGCAGGCACTGCCCAGAAAGCAGAAGTCATGGCCATAATGGAAGCTCTGCTACACTGTGCTGGTTCAAATCTAAAAAGGTTGGAGTTGGTCACAGACAGTCGCTACAGTGCCCAGGCCATGACTTCTGATAAAAAGATATGGCAGAACAATGTGTACAGAAGTGCTAAAAACAAAACAATTCAGCACGAAGGAGAGTGGAGAAAGATCCATGAGTTAATGGATAGAATGGATGTTGTTGTCAGTCACCAAAAAGACTACACAGGAGATGGGGGTGGAAAGGAAGCTGACTTCAATCAACAAGGCAACAGGGAAGTAGATGAGCTAGTCCAGATGGGCAGAATAGTTCTCTACAAAACTGAAGCAGACAAACTTAAGGCGTTACACATAGATTGGGGACACCCAGGTCCCAAAATCTTTATGAAGCGTCTTAGACAGGACCAGATTGAATTTGACCCAGTAGAGGCCAAACTGGTGTGCCAGCAGTGCATTACCTGTCAAGAGCAAAAGCCTAGTAATATAGGAAGAGTGTCTGATCAACACATCAAAACATGCACGCCCTGGAGTCAAATAGCATTAGACACTATGGGTCCCATGAAAAGTGCTACGGTACTGGGACATAGGTATGCTATAGTAGCGGTGTGCATGGCAACAGGCTACACAATGGTACACACAGCGAAAACATGCAATGCTCTGCCTGTGTTGACAATGCTTAACCTTTTGACTTTGACCCTAGGGCGGTTTCAATCGATCAGGACTGACAATGGACGTCAGTATAAAAACAAAAAGGTAGAAGAGTGGTGCTCCCAGGGGGAAATACGGAACATCTTCTCACCTCCCTACACACCACAAGCAAACGGGTGTGCAGAGAGGACCATTGGCAAGCTAAAAACAACTTTGGGGTTGTGGAGAGCTGACAAAGATTGGGGACCAAAACTAGTGCAGGCATGCATAGAGTTAAACAGCACCCCAACCAGTTCAGGGCCTAGCCCTAGGGAACTGATGGGACTACCAGGGATAAACAGTACGGTGGATGTTCCTAATCCCCAGTCTACCCCTCTACCTTGTGTTTTACAGGTAGGAGACTGGATCAGGATTAGGAAAAATCCAGCGGCAGATAAAAGTGACCTGGTAGTACCTAAGAAATAAGGTAAAAGACGTATTATTGAGAAAATAATAAGCGCTAAATACGGTAAAAACAGTTTGCGGGAAAAAAGTAGACACACAACTTAAGAAAGTATGTCCTCCATAAATGTACCTGACTGGAAATACCTCCTAGAGTGCAGAGCGGGCCTACAAGTTAGGAGAAGCCCGAGTGGCATATGGATAGGCCGGCACTTCCGACATGAGGAAGTAGCCAGGCAAGGACTAAAGGGAGGTAGTACAGGTAGAGTGGTCTGGGAACCTAGTGTTCTGACAGGACCACCAGGCTCAGGCATGAGGACGTGCGTACCTTGTGACGTATGTAATGAGCCTACTGGAGAAATGCAGTATGAAGGGCCTGCTGAGCAAAGCCTAAGGAAAATTGAGGTATGCTCAGATGGGGCCTCAGGAGAAAATAGGTGCAGATATGGTAGGACACAAGTATGTGGTAGATGCAACTGCAACACTATGACACACTGTGCACTAGACATACGAACAGTGAATGGCCCCTGGAACCCCAGAGGGTGCCAGTGTGCATGGGACAGATGGGGAGGTATCTCAGACAAAGATTGTCTGGAGTGCCGAAGGCAGAGGGTTATAGAAGTTAAATTAACCAAAGGAGCCCTTTTGACCCCAGTGAGGATAGAAGCGCCTCTCTGGCCCACTCCAACAGCAACCCTGGGAATAGAACCAGGCCAACTGACCCAGAGATTCCAATTTAACTCCAGTTATGAGTATCTGAGAGCTAGGGACCTTGGAGAGGGACTTAGTGATGGATATGGGATAGACAGAGTCAACAAACAGACCTGGATGGAAACAGGACAAGGTGAATGGATCCTAGTAGACCCTAGTGTAGCCTGGGATGGAGTGCTTCTGGAGTCCACAGGTTGACGATTACCCCCAGATAGACGATTACCCCCTAGACAACAACCACGAGTCTAACAAACACCCTGGATTCATGAGAAGGTGCTGGTGGGAAGGTCAATGCAGGCCAGTCAGAGAGTTACACTGGGGCAGAGCAATGGAAAAGCAGCACATTTTCAGCTTTGTCACCCCTCTGAGTGGAGGAAAGGATGTTCCTCCCCATGATGGAGATGGCAGGAGGAGGTACAGACTTGGGCTAGGGTGGCAGCTGTACATAGCTCAGGACCCGGTGTTCAAGACAGAAGGAGTCTACTCTTGCCACAAGTACATATATACAGACAGTGCTGCTGGAGAGGGAAAAGAAAAACAAAAGGCAGCACTCAAAAGAGAACACAGCCCCCTCAAGAGATCATTCCTGGCCAGGATGAAATTGGTATTTGGATCAGACCCTGGAGAGGGCCCATCCAAACCCAGAAACCCAATAGTTAAAAAATAAGAATAAACTAAAGGATGCTCTCCCTCTTATAATTCACAGGAAATATGAAGTTGGGGGAGTACAGAACCAAGGATTAGGATTTTATTTGGGTTTAAAATACGATCAAGAAGATCTAGAAATAGGAAAAGTAGTATACCTAGAGCAACAAGAATGCGAAAGGGAATCATTCACAAAAAGATGGGGCATACCTGTACAACGTGACACTGCAAATGATACCAAATGCCCAGGATTCCCCACAGTAAAGCTAAAAAGAAAAACTAACCACACTGGGTGGAACAATAGTCTAGAAGAAAATAGCACCCAAACAATACTATGGAAAGACGTTGAGGGTACCATGCTATCAGGCTGGATAGTTAACCTAACCGCCGGACCAGTATTAGGGTACCATGCTATCAGGCTGGATAGTTAACCTAACCTGCCGGACCAGTATTAGTACATGCTATCAGGCTGGATAGTTAACCTAACCTGCCGGACCAGTATTAGTAAATGCTATCAGGCTGGATAGTTAACCTAACCTGCCGGACCAGTATTAGTAAATGCTATCAGGCTGGATAGTTAACCTAACCTGACGGACCAGTATTAGTAAATGCTATCAGGCTGGGTAGTTAACCTAACCTGCCGGACCAGTATTAGTAAATGCTATCAGGCTGGATAGTTAACCTAACCGCCGGACCAGTATTAGTAAATGCTATCAGGCTGGATAGTTAACCTAACCTGCCGGACCAGTATTAGTAAATGCTATCAGGCTGGATACCACAGTAAGCAGCAACCACACTCCTTTAACTACCGCCATAACAAGCAACCCAGTAAACGGAACTGCAGCTCCCCAACCTTCTAGAGTAGGCAGCGAAACTCAAAGATATCCTCTATAATTTTTTATTTTGCACGCCCAATTTTTCAGTTTTTGATTTGTTAAAAAAGTTTGAAATATCCAGTAAATGTCGTTCCACTTCATGATTGTGTCCCAAACATTAAAAATAGTCTGGGGAGTTGATTCTTCACAAAAAAAGAACACAGTTTTATATCTTTATGTTTGAAGCCTGAAATGTGGCAAAAGGTCGCAAAGTTCAAACAAAGTCCACTAATGGGGGGCACAAATATCTGTTCATAAATGTTTCAAGGCACTGTGGTGTCAGGAAGAACCGCCCTGTACTGTTATAAGAGTAAGGGCACTGTCATAAACGGATGCCCATATATGAACTGTTGTTAATGTGTGGTAAATCAGCTGTGTGTCCTCCAAGTTTGTAGAGGGGAGGACACTCACGTGACCTCGAGTGATGGATAAAAAGGTATATATAGAGAAACTGCCGATACTTCGGCGCTGACTTTTTGAATTCTGAATTCATAAGACAACCATTTGACTTTAAAAGGCATTGGTGCCTAAAACTCAAATTACAAAGATTCTAACTTGCTGGATCTGAGAAGGGACTCTGGGTTATACCGTTTAACTATTGAACAGCTGTTCTGTCGCCTACTGACCAGGTCTGTGTATACTGATTGCAATTATATCCAGAGAAACTCTCAGTAACTTAACCTCTCAATTGAGCTCAGTACCTCGGCCTCGTTGCGCGCCACAGACGCTGCGGTAGTTCAACGGGACTGAGAGTCACTCTAGTCCTTTAGTTGATCCCCTGCTTATACCTATGGTTATCTGAATCGACCCTGTCGCCTACTGACCAGTTGCGTGTATACTGATGCAATTAAATCCAGAGAAAGTCTCAGTAACTTAACCGTGTAGAGAGGCAAAAGACCTCTCTACACGGACAACGTATCGATAAAGAAAGAGAGGCAGGGCTACGCGAGCGGTCCTGGTTATACCGAGATAACCTGAAGTATCTATAGTGCCCTGTCCAATCCAGGGAGCGGAACGCTAACCACCTCTAGCACCCCGCTGCCGGCCAAGAGGCGGGGCTGAAGGTTTCGTATCGCGACAATGTTACCAATACAGATATATAAAACTAGGAAGTTACCAATACAGATATATAAAACTAGGATGTTACCAATACAGATGTATAGAACTAGGATGTTACTAGTACAGATATATAAAACTAGGATGTTACCAATACAGATGTATAAAACTAGGATGTTACCAATACAGATATATAAAACTAGGATGTTACCAATACAGATGTATAGAACTAGGATGTTACTAGTACAGATATATAAAACTAGGATGTTACCAATACAGATGTATAAAACTAGGATGTTACCAATACAGATATATAAAACTAGGATGTTACCAATACAGATGTATAAACTAGGATGTTACCAATACAGATATATAAAACTAGGATGTTACCAATACAGATATATAAAACTAGGATATTACTCATACAGATATATAAAACTAGGATGTTACCAATACAGATATATAAAACTAGGATGATACCAATACAGATATATAAACTAGGATGTTACCAATACAGATATATAAACTAGGATGTTACTAATACAGATATATAAAACTAGGATGTTACCAATACAGATGAATAAAACTAGGATGTTACCAATACAGATATATACAACTAGGATGTTACCAATACAGATATATAAAACTAGGATGTTACTAATACAGATATATAAAACTAGGATGTTACCAATACAGATGTATAAAACTAGGATGTTTCCAATACAGATGTATAAAACTAGGATGTTACTAAGACAGATGTATAAAACTAGGATGTTACCAATACAGATGTATAAAACTAGGATGTTACCAATACAGATGTATAAAACTAGGATGTTACTAAGAAAGATGTATAAAACTAGGATGTTACTAATACAGATGTATAAAACTAGGATGTTACCAATACAGATGTATAAAACTAGGATGTTTCCAATACAGATGTATAAAACTAGGATGTTACTAATACAGATGTATAAAACTAGGATGTTACTAATACAGATGTATAAAACTTGGATGTTACTAAGACAGATGCCTTTGGACTTGTCTGACAGAGTAATGCTCTTTATACCTACTGTACTGTCACTAACAGACACTCTTTACACCTACTGTACCTAGTGTACTGTCACTAACGCACTCCATTTACAGATGCCCTTTCCCAGGGTTATGTTCATTGTGGGAAAACGTTTCAAAATGTTTTGCAACAGAAAATGAAAATATACTATTCTTATTGGAGAAGTCAAGGTTGTCTCTCCCTGTCAGTCTGTTTCTTCCGTTTGATGCCTAATGAACACGAGCCAGGGTATAAAGGCACTCATATCCCCGACTCAGACATCTCTCTGACCTCTGAGGTTTGTCTTAGAACAACTTACCTCAACCAGCATGTACAGGGAGAGCATGGTCACAGAGAAGTTGTACACTTGTAAGACCCCCTTGAGTGAGTATGCTGGCCTGTTCCTCATGTATTTTGATCCCAGGTATACTGTGAGGAGGTAAAGGATGGTGAGGGAGAGGGTGGGGAGATATGAGTCCAACAGGAGCCATCCTCGTACCCTGGAGTCTAAGTGGAGGGGAGAGAACACAGTGAACAATCAGTGTTGGGATCATCATGCCATTCCATTATTCAAGCCATTACTGTTCAACCTGTCATAAGCAATAAGATCTAACATTGCACTCTGCTTGACCTGATATGAAAAAATATATAGTATGTTGTTCATGATTTTCATACGATTACAAATCCTTGTCGTAGCCTATATGGTTTATGTACTAAATACAAATCAAATTGTATTCGTCATGTCCACAGTTCACAGCAGGTATAAACGGTGCAATGAAATGCTTACTTGCAATCTCTCTCAACAGTATAGTACAATATCAATAATCAATAACATCAATAATCAATAATATCCATCATTGATAATACCAAAAGATAACTGTTGACAAATTATAATGGAGTAGAAGGCTATGACAGTGCTTGACAGGAAGGAATCCCAACGTTTATTCTCTAAAACTCCATATAAAAGTAATTCCCTAAGACATGACTTTCTATCACGACCTCAAGGCAACAATTCTATCATAACTTACCTTGGACCAGGTATGTGTGTATAGGTGTTCACATAGTAGGCTTATATAAAAAATGTGTACTCCATAACTGGCTATTTACTACTCTATCACAGAAGTATTACATAGGTTATTACACCTTAATAACACAGGTATATCCCTAAGTACTGTAAAATGTGTTAAAAGTTCATTAACAAGGGGATATGGCAAAGCTGTGGGAATTTGTAGTATTCAGATGGGTCAGTCTGATTACACACACCGACGTGTACCTAGACCGCTACCCTCCTGCGTGAGGTGAGCTTTGAAGGACTTGATGCTACTCTGTCGTCTGAGCAGACATATTTGTAGTTTTGACAACCACATTTGTAGTTTTAACAACCATTGCAGTCTTCAATTGGAAAATACATACCTCTGTCTTCAAACAGGAAGTAAAAAAGCGCGTTTAACCGCTCGTCCAAACTTTGTAAATGGTTCTGAAAGTAAAAAACAAAAGAGAAGAGAAGTCACTTGCAATAAATGTGTCTGTGTGTCACTGTATGTCCATTTGTAATGGCATTTATCAAAATAATGTACATCACATTATAGAGCCTTTTAATCACATTATAGAGCTCATTTATCACATTATATACCCCATTTATCACATTATATACCCCATTTATCACATTATAGAGCTCATTAATCACATTATAAAGCCCATTTATCACATTATAGAGCTCATTAATCACATTATAGAGCTCATTAATCACATTATAGAGCTCATTTATCACATTATAGAGCCTTTTAATCATATTATAGAGCCCATTTAACAAAATAATGTACATGACATTATAGAGCCCATTTATCACATTATAGAGCCCATTTATCACATTATAGAGCCCATTATCACATTATAGAGCCCATTTATCACATTATAGAGCCCATTTATCACATTATAGAGCTCATTTATCACATTATAGAGCTAATGTATCACATTATAGAGCCCATTTAACAAAATAATGTACATGACATTATAGAGCCCATTTATCACATTATAGAGCCATTTATCACATTATAGAGTCCATTTATCACATTATAGAGCTAATTTATCACATTATAGAGCCCATTTATCACATTATAGAGCCCATTTAACAAAATAATGTACATCACATTATAGAGCCCATTTATCACATTATAGAGCCCATTTATCACATTATAGAGCCCATTTATCACATTATAGAGCTAATGTATCACATTATAGAGCCTTTTAATCACATTATAGAGCCCATTTAACAAAATAATGTACATGACATTATAGAGCCCATTTATCACATTATAGAGCCCATTTATCACATTATAGAGCCCATTTATCACATTATAGAGCCCATTTATCACATTATAGAGCCCATTTATCACATTATAGAGCCCATGTATCACATTATAGAGCCACTTTTCATGTAAACAGTTGGATTTTAGATGCAGTGAATTACAAATAAAACAAGGTCCACAAATGCATAAAAGCACTTAAGAAATCCGATGTATTATTAAGCAATTGCCAAAATTTGGGTGGCAGGTAGCCTTGCGGTTAAGCGTGTTAAGAGCATTGGGCCAGTAACCAAAAGGTCGCTGGTTTGAATCCCAGAGCAGTGGGGTAATAATTTGTTGATGTGTCCTTGAGCATGGCACTTAACCCTAATTGCACCTGTAAGTCACTCTGGATAATAGTGTCTGCTAAATGTAAAATTGACTATTTCTTACAAACATTATTGTCTCTGGCTAAATGCCTTTGCTGCAAGGTGGTAAGCAAGGTGTTGGAAGTGGCTTATGTTCATATTGTATATGTTGGTCAGCCAACACAATATTTGTCGAGTCACAGTAACCGGTATCCTATACATAATGTCAGGGAGTGGTGTGTTGCTCTTTGCTCTCTATCTCTATCTCTATCTCTCTGTCTTTCTCTTTCTCTCTATCTCTCTTTCTCTCTCTTTCTCTCTTTCTCTCTCTCTCTCGTTCTCTCTCCATCTGTCTCTCTCTCACTGGGACACTGGAGAAAAGGTCACTAGGGGAAATGCCTCTCCTCTATTTGTCCCCCATTTCCAAGAGCTTTACTGTTTATTGATCCAGGCCACTGCGTTCTGCAGTAACAAATGTCAGAAGGGCGACCTGGGGGGAACAAGCGGTAGGGGCCATATTGACATTTCAGTCTACCTCCACCTTCTTTAGGAGATGGGCCGACACAGACCAAAGCTGATACGCTATGGGGTGTTGGGTTTCTGACGCAGAGGAGACAAACACAATTTGTGACCTGTCCTCAGCTCTTTGGTGCCACCATACTGGCATCTCCTGTCCTGTACATGTCCAGGGGCACTTAGTGTCCCTTATCTCATTAAACTGAGCTGAGAGTTTAAACTATCCCTTAGGTCTATGGGCCAACAGAGAGACATACAGGACTGGCTACTTAGTTAGAGAGCCAGCAATGACAGCCAGAGCACATGCAAATCTTGGAAATATTGTTTTTATTTACTATGGATAACCATATTTCATATTGTTGATAAGCTATATCACAGTTCCGCAAGCACTTTTGAGCATTATGGGGAGGAAAAAAATAATCTGTTTTATTCAAATACAGATGTAGGATTTTAATTTGATCACCCTGTTGCGGGGAATGTCAAACTTGTAGTGTTGGAGGTTAAAAAGGCTTCTGTAGTTTGTAATTTGCTCTTTGAAATTACACACTTGATTTGCCCCAATGAAAAATGTTCATGAATTATAATCCACATAGTAATTCACATTTCCTGCTGCTGCAGGATTATTTTCCTGCTGTATCAAACTGGCTCAAATTAAGATCCTACATCTGTAATATATCAATGAGAAATGTAATCTCAGCACCCAGAACCAAATCAGCTGAGTAGTCTCGAAAGACTGTAAGAAAAGTAACTTTCATACATTTTGGTACCCATGCATGTCATACTATGTTGCCCTCAAAGAACTAGCTTGTTGTGTAGTAGGTGTAGTTATAAAACCTATCCTCTGTTGTTTTCCAATCATTTACTTCGTCACCTGGCTGTCTTTAGTCTACTCTTTGTCTTTCTTTTACCTGGCTTCAAACAGATACTCAGTTATAACTACTAGCTTTTGGTTCAGATTGTCAGTATCCCTCCCTACACTAAGTACAGTATCCCTCCCTACACTAAGTACAGTATTTCTCCCTACACTAAGTACAGTATCCCTCCCTACACTAAGTACAGTATCCCTCCCTACACTAAGTACAGTATCCCTCCCTACACTAGGTACAGTATTCCTCCCTACACTAAGTACCATATCCCTCCCTACACTAAGTACAGTATCCCTCCCTACACTAAGTACAGTATCCCTCCCTACACTAAGTACAGTATTCCTCCCTACACTAAGTACCATATCCCTCCCTACACTAAGTACAGTATCCCTCCCTACACTAAGTACAGTATCCCTCCCTACACTAAGTACAGTATCCCTCCCTACACTAAGTACAGTATCCCTCCCTACACTAAGTACAGTATTTCTCCCTACACTAAGTACAGTATCCCTCCCTACACTAAGTACAGTATCCCTCCCTACACTAAGTACAGTATCCCTCCCTACACTAAGTACAGTATCCCTCCCTACACACTAAGTACCCCTCCCTACACTAAGTATCCCTCCCTACACTAAGTACAGTATCCCTCCCTACACTAAGTACAGTATCCCTCCCTACACTAAGTACAGTATCCCTCCCTACACTAAGTACAGTATCCCTCCCTACACTAAGTACAGTATCCCTCCCTACACTAAGTACAGTATCCCTCCCTACACTAAGTACAGTATTCCTCCCTACACTAAGTACCATATCCCTCCCTACACTAAGTAAAGTATTACTCTAAGATTTTCCCTATTGGCATTGACAAGGTTATCGTTAGGCCCATTTGTTAGTTCATATTTACAATCAAGAAATGAAATGGGGAAGGGTATTGGTAAAAACCTGGATTTGTGGTCAAGCCAGAAGGGCCAGTTTAGGATTAACTGGGATTGGAGGAAAAGGAATACTTTTTGTGTGGGATTTATGTGCATCTTAATAGCCCAGAGCAGCTTTGTAATTCCTGATTTCCCAGCTCCTGGCTGACAGCATCTTTCAAGCAACTCTGACTCTTGTTAACAATCAAAGTACAATAAATCATTCAGATGGATTTGGAAGTATTGTTGTGTTTGAACAGGGTTTGTTAACAGGTTACATTTCTCCAGCCCCATCCCTCAGCTTTTTACTGAAACAGTAGTGGGGAGCTTGTTTTGTTATTGTTTCAACTGCAGATTTCCTCTTTAAAGAACAGAATTGGTTCTTGCTGACACAAGCACTCTACTAAAAGGGACCAACAAGCCAGACATTGCAAGGTATTGACGAAGTAAAAAAAGAGTTGAATACTGTAGGTATTAAATGGTGCTGAGCGATTAGTGCTTTTTGAGGTCGGTTCGGTTTCGGTTCAATTATTTAAAAAAGAATGACAGTTTCGATTTCAGTTTCGATTATACATTTTTTAAATAAATGCACTATGCATTATCTGAGTTGAATGCTGTAACAACACAGAATAAAACAATTAATAAAAGTCCCATGAGGGTAGTGACTGCCCATTACTGCTTATCACTTATTAGACATAATTTATTACTTTATTTAATAAAATATTTCAGTTGTTGTGTATATTCATCATCTCATCTCTATACAACTGCTGCCTATGCTGTCTGACAAAATCACTATTTTAGTAGTTCTTCATAGTAAATAAGGCATACTTTTATGACTGCTGAATACCAACTATCAGTCACTTAGATCATGTATTTTCAGGTAGAGATACCTTGCGATGCAACTGCTCTCTATCCCTCTTGATGGCTCATTCTTGTTTCTTTTATGTAGCAGGCTAAAAGAAACACAGACCACATAAGTAGGCACACAATGGATTATGATCATTGTAGTTAATTACCACGTTTTCTGCAATAAACTATGTAGAATATTAGCCTGTTAGAAACTACAACTCCCTACAACATCGCAAAGTTCTTGCTTGATCTAGAGAAACTGTGCAAAGAGTGCACAGAAAAAAGAAAGACATGAGATTCAAATAATTTAACCTACATTGGTCAATTAGATGTTTAAAAACGAAAAATAACCGGGTTAATAGCGCAGCACTAGGTTTTATCATAGTGTGCACACTGCACATAGTAATACATGTATTATTAAAATGCATATGATCTATGCACCATGCAATAACATGTTACAATATAGGATAATATATATTTCTATGTTTAGCCTTCTGCAGTGAACAAAATCAATTCCGTAACAATTCAATAACTATTGAGTTTGCAATTTGCACTTTCCCATCGCCTGACCATCATCAGTTGCACACTCCTTGCTGTTACTTAACTTTCCCAAGTATAAAAACACTGATAGTGCCTCTAATTCAAGTCTGACACAAGACTTCCAATAATTCAATTAAAATTCAGACAATCACACGAATCAGAGCTATTTCCCCAAGAGGTAGTCTATCTCCCTTCGATCGTGTTGTCACCTGTGTCAAACATCAGTTGACGCCCATACAAAATGCCGACAGTATAGCCGATATGGGTAGTGTGCTTACCATCTCTTTTTGCTGGATGTAGAAAGCCCTGTAATTTGTACCGCGAAGGTCAAATAGCGTTGAGATTGTGAGGCACGGTACCCTGGAGAGAGAGAGGTGGGCTCGAGGAGACAGAATGTGCGCTGTCCAGGGTATCTCAGAAACTGCTTTTAGCTCGCTCTGGCATGCATCCACAAACCCCACGAATTATGGTATGTCATATATGCCGGTCTGTGCTCTGTGATGCCACCACAGACGTGCAGGGCAGAGGGGCGGTAGGGGGATGCTAAAATGATCGACAGGGACTGCGGCCAATCATGGCGCACGCCAGCGTGGGCGCGCTTCTAGCAGCGGTGGTGAGGCAATCGAACCATACCATGGACGCTGCAGGGGTTGAACATGACTGGATGGATGGGATGGGTGGGCCGGCATTGTCTGTTTAGATGATGATGCTACTAAATCGGGTAATCACGCGTGAGACTGAGAGAACCACTGGATGACATGAACATAGGCTGCGGGGAGGGAAAGGCAACATTATTGACCCGATCAAGGCAGGACGCTATACAGGGTAAACCTACAGCGCTCATTATCTGCAATGGGATATGGATGTATCTCCCTTCTAACGCAACTATTCCATTCACACACACACACACACACACACACACACACACACACACACACACACACACACACACACACACACACACACACACACACACACACACACACACACACACACACAGAGAGAGAGAGAGAGAGAGAGAGAGAGAGAGAGACACACACACACACACACAGAGAGAGAGAGAGAGACACACACAGAGAGAGAGAGAGACGCACACACAGAGAGAGAGAGAGAGAGAGAGAGAGAGAGAGACACACACACACATAAATGAACTGAAACTGGTCTCTAAAGACCTAGGCTGTATGCAAACCCTTTGCCTTCTCTTTTTGTTTAAACCAGCAATTTCCTATGTGACCATTACAACACCTTGCACTCTTCAAGAGGACACCTGCCAACTTGCTCTGTCAACACCATTGCATAGTTAAATGACTTCATATGGGCTTCATTTGAATAGGCAAACTTCCACCTGTCACATACAAAATGTCCATTAACCAATGCATCCAGCTTCAAGCTGTGGTTGTTGATTTGACAACACTTTGCATAATGCCAAGTGTTACCATAAACACATTCTCAATGGTGTCAGTCAGCACAGTTCCAGCTCCACAAGTCAATTACAATGCTGTATAATATATTAGCCTAATATGATTGCTATTATTATATCATGTTAATGGTTTATGATTTATTTATCAAATAAAATATTTAACATGATGGAAAGTGTGTGAGAAAACATTTACTATATTATTAGTTGTATTTTTTTATTCATAAAGTATGTGTGGGCCTACCACTAGGTCTACGTAAATGCTGCAGTGCATGCTGGGCTGAATTGTGTGTGATCTGATGATAATGCTCGGAGGTAATCTACACTGAGTGTACAAAACATTCTCTTTTCATGACATAGACTGACCAGGTGAATGCTTTGATCCTTTATTGATGTCACTTGTTAAATCCCCTTCAATCAGAGTAGATGAAGGGGAGGAGACCGGTTAAATAAGGAGTTTTAAGCCTTGAGGCAACTGAGACATGGATTGTGTATGTGTGTCATTCGGAGGGTGAATGGGCAAGAAAAAATATTGAAGGGCTGCTGAGTTTTTCACGCTCAACAGTTTCCCGTGTGAATCAAGAATGGTCCACCACCCAAAGGACCTCCAGCCAACTGGACACAAAGCATTGGAGTCAACATGGGCCAGCATCCCTGTGGAACGCTTTCCACACCTTGTAGAGTCTATGCCCGGACGAATTGAGGTTGTTCTGAGGGCAAACGGGGGTGCA
Source organism: Oncorhynchus tshawytscha (assembly GCF_018296145.1). Classification (NCBI taxonomy): domain Eukaryota; kingdom Metazoa; phylum Chordata; class Actinopteri; order Salmoniformes; family Salmonidae; genus Oncorhynchus; species Oncorhynchus tshawytscha. The sequence goes on from NC_056444.1 coordinate 11,084,388, forward strand.
ACTGGAGATTAGGGAGGTGTTCCTAATGTTTTGTCCACTCAGTGCATGATCTGTAGCTGTGGTGGTGCTGCCGCCATGTGGATATGTAGCTGAAGGTATTGTGGTGGTTACCAGGTGATACATGCGTTGGCAGTGAGGCTAAATTAACTGTTTGGTATTGAACGTAGCCTGGTCCCAGATCTGTCTGTAGCCTGGTCCCAGATCTGTCTGTAGCCTGGTCCCAGATCTGTCTGTAGCCTGGTCCCAGATCTGTCTGTAGCCTGGTCCCAGATCTGTCTGTAGCCTGGTCCCAGATCTGTCTGTAGCCTGGTCCCAGATCTGTCTGTAGCCTGGTCCCAGATCTGTCTGTAGCCTGGTCCCAGATCTGTCTGTAGCCTGGTCCCAGATCTGTCAGTAGCCTGGTCCCAGATCTGTCTGTAGCCTGGTCCCAGATCTGTCAGTAGCATTGTCCCAGATCTGTCAGTAGCCTGGTCCCAGATCTGTCTGTAGCCTGGTCCCAGATCTGTCAGTAGCATTGTCCCAGATCTGTCAGTAGCCTGGTCCCAGATCTGTCTGTAGCCTGGTCCCAGATCTGTCAGTAGCATTGTCCCAGATCTGTCTGTAGCCTGGTCCCAGATCTGTCTGTAGCCTGGTCCCAGATCTGTCAGTAGTCTGGTCCCAGATCTGTCTGTAGCCTGGTCCCAGATCTGTCTGTAGCCTGGTCCCAGATCTGTCTGTAGCCTGGTCCCAGATCTGTCTGTAGCCTGGTCCCAGATCTGTCAGTAGATCCTGGTCCCAGATCTGTCTGTAGCCTGGTCCCAGATCTGTCAGTAGCCTGGTCCCAGATCTGTCTATCCTGGTCCCAGATCTGTCAGTAGCCTGGTCCCAGATCTGTCAGTAGCCTGGTCCCAGATCTGTCTGTAGCCTGGTCCCAGATCTGTCAGTAGCCTTGTCCCAGATCTGTCTGTAGCCTGGTCCCAGATCTGTCTGTAGCATTGTCCCAGATCTGTCTGTAGCCTGGTCCCAGATCTGTCTGTAGCCTGGTCCCAGATCTGTCTGTAGCCTGGTCCCAGATCTGTCAGTAGCCTGGTCCCAGATCTGTCTGTAGCCTGGTCCCAGATCTGTCTGTAGCCTGGTCCCAGATCTGTCTGTAGCCTGGTCCCAGATCTGTCAGTAGCCTGGTCCCAGATCTATCTGTAGCCTGGTCCCATCTGAGTCTGGTCCCAGATCTGTCAGTAGCCTGGTCCCAGATCTGTCAGTAGCCTGGTCCCAGATCTGTCAGTAGCCTGGTCCCAGATCTGTCTGTAGCCTGGTCCCAGATCTGTCTGTAGCCTGGTCCCAGATCTGTCTGTAGCCTGGTCCCAGATCTGTCTGTAGTCTGGTCCCAGATCTGTCTGTAGCCTGGTCCCAGATCTGTCTGTAGCCTGGTCCCAGATCTGTCTGTAGCCTGGTCCCAGAGTTGGCAAGAGAGCAGTAACAGACTGGCAACCAGGCTAGGGTAAACTCACCTAAATAATTATTCATATTTGTTCACATTAGTTTATATTTATTTGTCCTCCATTACATTCAATTCAATGCTCACGCTTTGTTTTCATTTGAACAAGAAGAAGTATTTTTTGACTTTCAGAACTCAGGCTTGCATTTATGAAATGTCTCCACAAGACATCATTTAGATTAGAACATGCACCAGTGATTGCTTCACCACAGACACAGAATAGCCATTCCAGGGGAACTTTGTACTTTTGTGACACACCACGCTCTCTGCACTGGCCCATCCATAAAACAGTGTTCCTTTTCCAAGATATGATTCATGGTTACCAATCAACGGGACTCAATAATGTATTTTCATGGTACTGTCTTGATAAGGAAGCTATGGCCCCATGGACTCTTTCTGAGAACTCAAGATATCCAAAGACAGTATATCATGTCATACCATAATGTTCTGGTAAAACACCCCCAATAAATGTACGGTCCTATGCAGAGGCGTGCCTTGCTCCCTTAGATTTGTCCTGTAAAAAAAACTGGGGGAAAAATAAAAGGACTCTGTAATGCTACTAGCCACTTCGCAGTTTTATGAAGTTGGCTTTGGATAGGTTCCATATAGGTTCACAGTCTCCCAACCTCATAACTAGCTACCTAGAAGCCATTTCAGGCGATAAAGTTAGAGTAGCTAGCTTGTCTAACTATCTTAGCATGCTAAGGTTGGTAGACTTTAGAAAAGCAAGCAATAATTAAATACTGAATAAGACTCACATTCCTTTCAATCTTTTACCCAGATTTTTGTGACGATGCAGAGAAGCACATCTGGTTTCATTAACAAAAGAACCACCAATCAGGAGGATATAGAGAGATCAAGAGATATGCTTAGATATGCAGAATTACATACATATATCTAATTGTTTTTACATAGAATTAAGCAGAATAATTATGGCTCTAGATTGCAGGACAAATCTGTTTCAGGTGTTTGAAAAAAGCGAAGTTCTCCAATTTATGGAGGGGAGGCAAAACCCCCATGTGGACCACCCCCGAGCCATCCTCACGTACTTTGGTCCCCATCTGATTTTGGGGTGCATAACATCCCTCGTCTTATGTGGAATATACCAATATTCACTGGTTCCAACCACTGACTCATTTTTGAGTGCTTAGACATGTTATATCCAAAGACATCAATGATTAAGTCTTTATACCAAAACGTTTTTAGTTCACTTCATATTAAACTTCAATTTTACGAATCTTTTGAACCTTCAGTTTATTCTTCAATTCATACACCTTGGTCGAACTGTGAGGTAGAGGCAGTATACTTTCCCCATTTCTACACAGACAGGCTGAGTAGTACTTCATGTATTCTCAGAGCTGTGGGTGTCACACCTCTTCTGGACAAAGCCAATATTTGCGAGTTCAAGTTTCTCTACTTGTCAGACAATATCCACCTGCACAAAGCCTGCCCTGCGTTACACAACCAGCCACGCTGCACACACTAAAAAGTCAAGGTAGTCGACTAGCCATAACGTTATCGATATCTCTTCTGAGTAAAGTTCATAGCCAGGTCATGCATTCAACACCTATCATTAGTTAGTTGCTGACACAATGTTATTACCACTACAATGACCAGTCAGCCTACTTCAGCCCTGTGGTATCAAATCGGCTTCATTTATGAACTGCCCAATAAACGTTTAGATCACCATTCAAGGCTGACAGCCCATGCTGGGCTGGGGGTGAACATTTGGTAATTTGCTGCTGTAGGGTTGTTGAAGGTCTACACAGGAATCTAGACTCTTATTTGTAGTGCCATTTTAGTTTTCTGGCAACATTTTACTGTATAATGCATTATGATGCTGTAATACAGTATCAGTCAAAAGTTTGGACACACCTACTCATTCCAGGGTTTTTCTTTATTTGACTATTTTCTACATTGTAAAATAATAGTGAAGACATCAATACTATGAAATAACACATATGGAATCATATAGTAACCAAGTGTTAAACTAATCAAAATATATTTTAGATTTGAGATTCTTCAAAGTAGCCAACCTTTACCTTGATGACTGCTTCGCACTCTCTTGGCATTCTCTCAACCAGCTTGATGATGTAGTCACCTGGAATGCATTTCAATTAACAGATTTGTTGAAGGTTAATTTGTGGAATTTCTTTCATTCTTAATGGGGTTGAGCCAATCAGTTGTGTTGTGACAAGGTAGGGGTGGTACACAGAAGATAGCCCTGTTTGGTAAAATACCAAGTCCATATTATGGCAAGAACAGCTCAAATGAGCAAAGAGAAACGACAGTCCAAGAAAGTCAGTCAATCCAGAAAATTTCAAGAAATCTGAAGGTTTCTTCAAGTGCAGTTGCAAAACCATCAAGCGCTATGTTGAAACTGGCTCTCATTATGATCACCACAGAAATGGAAGGCCCAGAGTTACCTCTGCTGCGGAGGATAAGTTTGTTAGAGTTACCAGCCTCAGAAATTGTAGCCCAAATAAATGCTTCAGAGTTCAAGTAACAGACATCAACCATTCAGGAGACTGTGTGAATCAGGCCTTCATGGTCAAATTGCTGTTAAGAAACCACTACTAAATGACACCAATAATAAGAAGAGTCTTGCTTGGGCCAAGAAACATGAGCAATGGACATTAGACCAGTGGAAATCGGTCCTTTGGTCTGGAGTCCAAATGTGAGATTTTTGGTTCCAACCGCCGTGTCTTTGTGAGACGCAGAGTAGGTGAACATATGATCTCCGCATGTGTGGTTCCCACCATGTAGCATGGAGAAGTAGGTGTGATGGTGCTTTGCTGGTGACAACGTCAGTGATTTATTTAGAATTCAAGGCAAACTTAACCAGCATGGCTACCACAGCATTCTGCAGCGGTACGTCTTCCCATCTGGTTTGCGCTTAGTAGAACTATCATTTGTTTTTTAACAGGACAATGACCCAACACACCTCCATGCTGTGTAAGGGCTATTTGACCAAGAAGCAGAGTGATGGATTGCTGCATCAGATGACCTGGCCTCCACAATCACTCGACCCCAACTCAATTGAGATGGTTTAGGATGAGTTGGACCGCAGAGTGAAGGAAAAATAGCCAACAAGTGCTCAGCATATGTGGGAACTCCTTCAAGACTGTTGGAAAAGCATTCCAGGTGAAGTTGGTTGAGAGAATGCTAAGAGTGTGCAAAGCAGTCATCAAGGCTTTGAAGAATCTCAAATATAAAATATGTTTTGATTTGTTTAACACTTTCTTTGGTTACTACGTGATTCCATATGTGTTATTTCATAGTTTTGATGTCTTCACTATTATTCTACAATGTAGAAAATAGTAAAGATAAAGAAAAACCGTTCAATGAGTAGATGTGTCCAACCTTTTGGCTGGTACTGTATATATTGTGTGACTTTTCATAACCATGTATGACAGCCATACTGTCTTTATATCACCTCATAATGTGTTAAACAACAGCTTTTTTTCTGATTTTCACCTCTGGGACAGGTACAAATGGAAACTAAACAGGCAACAGGAAAGCTGATGATCTCTCATCCAAGATAGCCCACCAATCACTGCCATTGTGCCCTTAAACAAATAACCTAGGCCCTACAATTTCTACTGCCTTATTGCTGTGTGTGTGAGGTTGAGTATTGTGACAGCAAAATGATTAATTCCCATTGAAAAATGGGCAGTAAAGTATCTAGTCTGTTCTATTATATGGGCCTATGACTAGGTTTAGAAAAAGGTAATATGGGCTCATACAAATAACAAGTTATAAATAATTGTATTTTTGTTTGGAGGTCAACGAGGGAGTGTTAAATTTAGTTAATTTGATCGAATAGAAGTTTCGTAATGGTTAGGTTGTTACGCATGCACTGATATACATGGAAGCACGTGGCAACCCTGTTGTCATAGAGATAGATAGAGGACTCAGATATAACCCATTTTAGTATTGCCATTGAGGGCTTCAAACATGTTAAATTAGTGAACTGGGTGGAGATTCCTATGAGTTGGAAGCAATCAATGAATAAGAAGAACAGTTTTATTTACTGGATATTTTAGAAATGTACAACCCATATGCATTGACCTGATTAGGGCTTCCACCAATGGCGCTCAGAATGACAGAAATGACATGTATTGTATGGTAATTCCTCTTAACAGAACATGCAAGTCGGTGATACAACGACCTGCATCCCTCTTACTGAATTCCGATGCACACTTTGAAGATGCTAGAATAACGGTCCACATGTGCTTTTCCTCAGCCAACAAGATGAGTGTCGAACCGCAAAATCACTAGCCTATGTCAATCTACTATCCCCCTATAGTAGAAAAATGATCATATTCTCTTGGTCAGCTTGTCGAGAAAGAAATAGCCTATTCCAATCAGACTCTGGGACAGTTGTGGGATGATAGATCCTAAATTCATACAACCAGTAGGCCTAGGCGACACAAAAAAAAACAAGTTAAAAGCAATGAGTCTGATGCAACAGATCAGAATGTTTAGCTTAAGATAAACTATTATTACTTTACATTATAAACGTAGCAATGCACAGAAGACAGTAGGCTACTCATGAATGTTCATTCCATTACGCAATTAGTGGGAAAACACCATTGTCAAAAGCGGTTTCATGTGACAGAGATAAAAATATCGAAAGAGGGGAGATTTAAAGATGCAACAACTAGCATGGGTTGCTAATATGACTGGGATTGTGGCTTTGGAACGTCCCTGTATTTAGCGCCATCCATTGTTCCTTCAACTCCGACCAGTTACCCAGTCCCTGCTGATAAAAACATGGTGTTCTCGGGGTGATGAGAGGTGTTGGGTTTGCGCCAGACAAAGTTTTCATTGATGGCCAAAAAGCTCAATTTTAGTCTCATCTGACCAGAGTACCTTCTTCCATATGTTTGGGGAGTCTCCCATATGCCTTTTGGTGAACACCAAACGTGTTTGCTCATTTTTTTCTTTATGCAATGTATTTTTTCTGGTCACTTCCGTAAAGCCCAGCTCTGTGGAGTGTACGGCTTAAAGTGGTCGTCCTATGGACAGATACTCCAATCAGGTTATCTTTGGTCTCTTTGTTGCCTCTCTGATTAATGCTCTCCTTGCCTGGTCCGTGAGTTTTGGTGGGCGGCCCTCTCTTGGCAGGTTTGTTGTGGTGCCATATTCTTTCCATGTTTTAATAATGGATTTAATGGTGCTTCGTGGGTTGTTCAAAGTTTTGAATATTTTTTTATAACCCAACCCTGATCTGTACTTCTCCACAACTTTGTCCCTGACCTGTTTGGAGAGCTCCTTGGTCTTCATGGTGCAGTTTGCTTGGTGCTGCCCCTTGCTTAGTGGTGTTGCAGACTCTGGAGCCTTTCAGAACAGGTGTATATATACTGAGAGCATGTGACAGATCATGTGACACTTAGATTGCACACAGGTGGACTTTGTTTAACTAATTATGTGACTTCTGAAGGAAATTGGTTGCACCAGATCTTATTTAGGGGGTTCATAGCAAAGGGTGTGAATACATATGCACGCACCACTTTAACAATTTTTTGGGGGTGATTTAAAAAAAAAATCACTTCACAAATTTGTATATGTCCATTACATGAAATCTAAATAAAAATCATTTAAAATTACAGGTTGTAATGCAACAAAATAGGAAAAAATGGGGGGTTGAATGCTTTTGCAAGGCAGCTTATTGCAAAGTGGTGTGTGACGTGCTGATGAAGCCTGCCTTCCGTTGCCTATGCATTTGAATGGCAAATGGGGAAGCATGCTTCAATTACCAGTTGAGAAATAAAAATAGTAGCTCTTTTTATGGCCATCAAAACAAGCAATTACATGTATAATTTTTGCACAAAGATTGGGCTTATAAAATCACTTTTCACTCCAGGTGCAAAGAAAGAGCTATTTGAGGAGCTGTGGCAGCAGCTATTGAGCTGACAGACAGATTCTCTCTCCAAGGCTCTGTATATGTATGTTGTAGGCCTGTGGTAAATAAGATACATAACGAATATACACACCACCAATTTAATTTCACAAAACGATGCAAGACCGTTCAAATGTATTTACATCGACTGGTATTTACATCAACGAATAGGCTAAAAAGCATTATTTCGCAATGGTATTTTTTCCTTTGCCCGGACAATTCTATTTATCGGCTTTGCAATTTTGTTATTGGCCAGAAGCCAGCAATTACTGGCTAACGGAAACCATGGCACAGATACAAAGATGAGTCTTCTACCTAGCTCTATGGCCTGTTGACACAAGCATCTGCCCTCTCGTTGGCTAGAATGGTCCCACCTGATCTCGCCTCCTCCCATCTGCCTTCCATCTTTGAGGACATGCATTTCCATTGTCACTTCACTATCTTATCACTGTAATAGACTATCTTTCTTTTAACACTGACGCCTCACACCTGAGGGGGACGCACACACACGCTGCGTTTGAGTGGTAAGGCTGAAGCAATCGACTGTAGACATAAGCTGAGAAGTGAAGTCGGGGGAGGTGCATCTGCTACAGACGAAAGTCGGACACTGATGTGGTTTTCTAACAGTAAGGCTCAGTGCAACATGGCAGTGTTGCCATTGTTAATAAAAGTTATTTTTAATGTCAAACTAAACATGCCTTCAATCCCCATATCACACAAACTGTAAATATTTCAGTCGGGGAGAGAGAGAGAGAGACTCAAATATCACATTCATTTATACATATCCACTTTATACATATGAATCGCTGCAGAGAGGAAGAGGTGAAGCGAGTGAATTTACTCCACCCATTATCTGTCCACGTGAGATAAGCTCTGTATTGTATGGAGGTCTATGAGAGAGTGTTGAATTACGTGAGGCTTATTTGATCGAATAGAAGTTTCGTAATGTTTAGGCTGGCACACATGTACTGATATAACTGGATGCACATGGCTTTCCGGCAACTTTGAGAAAAACATGTTAGCTGTGCTTGTTGTTCACATGCTTGTGTGCCCTCTCATTGGCTAGAGTGGTTCCTCCTGATCTCTCCTCCGCCCACCTGCCTTCAATCATTGATGACATGTATTTCCATTTTTAGAGCTGTTACTCGGTTATAATGTCAATATAATAGATAATCTTTGATCGCGGCAAAGTTGCTTCCTATTTCATTCACGTCTTCCCGTTCGCGTGGGTCAAACAAACATTCAAATGATTAGTTAACAAATAGTGCCTCGCTCAATGCAGGCTATGGCTGCAAGTTGCAGCAGGTGAGGAGCAACTGCAGAAAATGTAAGTAAACTGCAGACGAAACTTCATGACCTTTGGTCACATGGTTGTTGTAAAGTGCATGCAGTTCACATCAGTGGAGGCTGCTGAGGGGAGAACGGCTCATAATAATGACTGGAATGGAGTATAATGGCTGGAATGGAGTACAATGGACGGAATGGTATCAAGCTAATGAAAACCATGTTTTTGATACCATTCCATTTACTCGATTCCAGCCATTATTATGAGCCGTTCTCCCCTCAGCAGCTTCCACTGGTCCACATATAGGAGCAAGTCGGACAATCTTTAATCCCATAATGCAACACCCTTGGTCACCGACTTGACAAAAGTGATCCGCCCACACTCTCCCTTGTGTATTCTTTGGGTTGTGCTATATATTTATTTACAGTGGCAACAACGTTGGCAACTACAATCAGGTGATCCAACCAAGTGGCCAAGATTCTGGTTAGGAAGCACACCATCCCATGTACCTAGAGGAGACTGACAGTACTGCACTTTAACAGACACTGAGCCCAGAAAGACAATTTCCATAGAGAAGTCTGAAAATCACTTTGTGCCAAAAATATCATAGAATTTTCCATGAATTGACTTCGAGGTCGATTTTCTTTCCAACGCTCACAGCCAAAGTTATTTACGTTTTATATTCATGCTGTTAAGTGAATGAGCTTGTGTCACATGAAATCACAGAAGGAGAAACTGCAGAAATCACTCACACACTCTCTTCTGGGACCTGCTCGTTCAAGGTGCTGGATTCCTTATACTTGAGTCTAACAACATATTTGCAGGTATTTCAGTAATGTTCTCATAACATGGTTGAAATAAAATGTTTATTTTCTTTAGTGTGTCTGTGTCTATTTATTCTTAATTGACTTGCCTAGTGAAATAAAAAACAAGTACAAATGTGTGTGTGAGTGAGTGTGTGCGTGCCTGCTTCCAGTGTAAATATGCTTCTAAACTAACTGTAAATATAAACATGTAGAGAGCTAATCTTTATCCATCCTTTACTGGTCTCAAAGCAATGGAAATGTTCACTATATGTTGACATACAAGTTGGAGTAACAATGAGTATAATGCTTGTCAACGTCAATCTATGTTAAAGTCATCATCACCAATCAACTGCTTTACAGTTAAAAACTCCTCATTTACCACCATTGATTTGTTTTGTATACTAGCTTCTAAACCTGATTTCTAAGAACAATTTATAAATGCATTGAAAACAGCCAAATATATCCAAATGTGACTTCAGTAACCACATTGTGGGCCTGTTGCTATACATGACGGATTTGACTAATATCCACTTTATTACATTATAGTTGTTGAATGTGAGCCAATGACAGCATCCTGCCTTTCCACTGACCCCTTTACCGCATCTTGTAACGGTTGTCTTCCTCTTCCTCTGACGAAGAGGAGTAGTACGAAGGGTCGGAAGACCAATGCGCAGCGTGGTGCGTGTTCATGATGAATTTATTCAACACAGAACACTAAAACAAAAATAACAAAGAGAAAGACACAAAACGAAACCGTCCTGTCTGGTGACATACACAAAGACAGAAAACAATCACCCACGAAACACAGGTGGGAAAAGGCTACCTAAGTATGATTCTCAATCAGAGACAACTAACGACACCTGCCTCTGATTGAGAACCATACCAGGCCAAACGCAAAACACAACATAGAAAAACAAACATAGACAACCCACCCCAACTCACACCCTGACCAACCTAAAACAAAGACATAACAAAAGAACTAAGGTCAGAACGTGACACATCTACTATGCTCTTAACTAACATTGTCTTTGTCTACTAACAACACTCCTAACATTGTGTTTACTAATAACCCACTCCTAACATTGTGTTTACTAATAACCCACTCCTAACATTGTGTTTACTAATAACCCACTCTTAACATTGTGTTTACTAATAACCCACTCCTAACATTGTGTTTACTAATAACCCACTCCTAACATTGTGTTTACTAATAACCCAAACATAAAACAAGACATTGTGTTTACACAGGATCAATACCAACTGAGAAATGACCAAAAGAAAGGGACCTATAACATTGTGTTTACTAATAACCCACTCTTAACATTGTGTTTACTAATAACCCACTCCTAACATTGTGTTTACTAATAACCCACTCTTAACATTGTGTTTACTAATAACCCACTCCTAACATTGTGTTTACTAATAACCCACTCTTTGTAACGATGCCGTTGTGAGTCGAGAAGCAGGTGCAAGTGAAACGTTTAATGAATAACAACACAAACATAAAAACAAGACAACATTGGGAATAATGAGATAACATTGTAACAACACACTCTTAGCTAGAATAACAACACACTGAACACAGGATCAATAACCACACTGAGAAATGACCAAACTCTTAGATAACATTGGACCTAACTAACATTGTCTAATAACACACTCTTAGATAACATTGAATAACAGGGGTGATAACATTGTCTAATAACACACTGAGATAACATTGAACCACACTGGTTAACATTGTCTAATAACACACTCTTAGATAACATTGTCTAATAACACACTCTTAGATAACATTGTCTAATAACACACTCTTAGATAACATTGTCTAATAACAACACACTCCTAACTAACATTGTCTAATAACAACACATTGTCTAATAACACACTAACTAACATTGTCTAATAACAACATTGTCACTCTTAGATAACATTGTCTAATAACAACACACTCCTAACTAACATTGTCTAATAACAACACACTCTTAGATAACATTGTCTAATAACAACACACTCTTAGATAACATTAACATTGTCTAATAACAACACACTCTAACTAGATAACATTTGTCTAATAACACACTCTTAGATAACATCTTAGATAACATTGTCTAATAACAACACACTCTTAGATAACATTGTCTAATAACAACACACTCTTAGATAACATTGTCTAATAACAACACACTCTTAGCTAACATTGTCTAATAACAACACACTCCTAACTAACATTGTCTAATAACAACACACTCCTAACTAACATTGTCTAATAACAACACACTCCTAACTAACATTGTCTAATAACAAAGATAACATTGTCTTAACACACTAACATTGTCTTAACAACACACTAGATAACATTGTCTAATAACAACACACTCTTAGATAACATTGTCTAACATTTAGTAACTTTACTAATAACAACACACTCTTAACTAACATTGTCTAATAACAACACACTCTAGATAACATTGTCTAATAACAACACACTCTTAGATAACATTGTCTAATAACAACACACTCTTAGCTAACATTGTCTAATAACAACAAACTCCTAACTAACATTGTCTAATAACAACACACTCTTAGATAACATTGTCTAACATTGATAACATTGTCTAATAACAACACACTCTTAGATAACATTGTCTAATAACAAAAACACTCTTAGATAACATTGTCTTTACTAACATTGTCTAACAACACACTCTAACTAACATTGTCTAACATTGTCTTTACTAATAACACACTCTTAGATAACATTGTCTAATAACAACACACTCTTAGATAACATTGTCTAATAACAACACACTCTAGATAACATTGTCTAATAACAACACACTCTAGATAACATTGTCTAATAACAAAACACTCTTAGATAACATTGTCTTTAACATTGTCTAATAACAACACACTCTTAGATAACATTGTCTTTAGATAACATTGTCTAATAACAACACACTCCTAACTAACATTGTCTAATAACAACACACTCCTAACTAACATTGTCTAATAACAACACACTCCTAACTAACATTGTCTAATAACAACACACTCCTAACTAACATTGTCTAATAACAACACACTCCTAACTAACATTGTCTAACAGCAAAACACTCTTAACTAACATTGTCTTTACTAATAACCCACTCTTAACTAACATTGTCTTTACTAATAACCCACTCTTAACTAACATTGTGTTTGTTTTCTAACAACACACTTTTTCTCCCTTCAGATTGCAACCTCTCACTTTCGGTTATCTCCAAAATATTGCTATTTTTAAAACAAGCCATAGAAAGTTGGTTGCAATTTCAGTTTAATTCACAAGAAAAGACAGAACAAATATTACAACAAATGTTATGGTTAAACAAATATACACATTTATTTAACAAAGAAGCTTAAGTGTTATTGTCCATTAGTTTACTCCAATTAGGGAGGGATGTTAGGGTTTGGAAACTGGCTCTAACCAGAATAGAACGAGGAGTGGGAGGCCCCGGTGCACAACTGAGCAAGAGGACAAGTACATTAGAGTGTCTAGTTTGAAAAACAGACGACTCACAAGTCCTCAACTGGCAGCTTCATTAAAGAGTACCTGCAAAACACCAGTCTCAACCTCAACAGTGAAGTGTCGACTCTGAGATGCTGGCCTTCTAGGCAGAGTTGTAAAGAAAAAGACATATCCTATACTGGCCAATTAAAAGAAAATATTAAGATGGGCAAAAGAACACAGACACTGGAGTGAGGAACTCTGCCTAGAAGGCCAGCATCCCGGAGTCACCTCTTCAGTGTTGATGTTGAGACTGGTGTTTTGCGGGTACTATTTAATGAAGCTGCCAGTTGAGGACTGTGAGGCGTCTGTTTCTCAAACTAGACACTTTAATGTACTTGTCCTCTTGCTCAGTTGATAACCGGGGCCTCCCACACCTCTTTCTATTCTGGTTAGAGACCGTTTGCGCTGTTCTGTGAAGGCAGTAGTACACAGCTTTGAATGAGATCTTCATTTTCTTGTCAATTCCTCGCATGGAACAGTCTTCATTTGTCAGAACAAGAATAGACTGACGCATTTCAGAAGAAAGGTCTTTGTTTCTGGCTATTTTGAGCCTGTAATAGAACCCACAAATGCTGATGCTCCAGATACTCAACTAGTCTAAAGAAGGCCAGTTTTATTGCTTCTTTAATAATCAGTTCAACAGTTTTCAGCTGTGCTGACATAATTGTAAAAAGGGTTTTCTAACGATCAATTAGCCTTTTAAAATTATAGACTTAGCTAACACAACGTGCCATTGGAACACAGGAGTGATGGTTGCTGATAATGGGCCTCTGTACGCCTATGTAGATATTCCATTAAAAATTCCAGCTACAATAGTAATTTACAACATTAACAATGTCTACACTGTATTCTGATCAATGTTATTTCATTTTAATGGACAAAAAATGTGCTTTTCTTTCAAAAACAAGGACATTTCTAAGTGAACCCAAACTTTTGAACCGTAATGTATATTTACAAAAACAATAAAGGGGATTGGAAATGATGCAGGCAGTTACATTGATCGTAGCTACAATCCATGTGCAATATTAAACTGATCTAAAAAACACACTCTTAACTAACATTGTCTAATAACAGCCCACTCTCAACTAACATTGTCTAACAACAGCCCACTCTTATCTAACATTGTCTAACAACAGCCCACTCTTAACTAACATTGTCTAACAACAGCCCACTCTTAACTAACATTGTCTAACAGCAACACAAACTTAACAAACATTGTCTAATAACAATACACTCTCAACTAACATTGTCTGATAACAATACACTCTCAACTAACATTGTCTGATAACAATACACTCTCAACTGACATTGTCTAATAACAAAAGACTCTTAACTAACATTGTCTAATAATAACACACTCATGGCCTGTACCTGTACCTGTACCTTCAAACCAAGACAGGCCATTGATTTCAGCATTTCTTTTAAATACTCAGATAACCACCTGTGTGGACACCTGCAGGACTACTTTCTGTATGGATCCAGGTGTGAATGTCACAGCTGCAACATAACTCTTCAACATGACAGAGGGACGAGTTATTGGACATTGAGTGTGTCTGTCTGTCTGGCCACACTGTCTTTGAGTTGGCTTTAGTTCTGCATTGATTGAATACATATTTTATCATTAAATTTAGTTTTGCACTAAATACATCGAGTAAATGACATGTTCAGTGTTCTAGCATCCCTGTGTTGTCTGTTCCTACTGTCACTGTGAGGTGGCTGAGCCGCTGGTGAGAAACGGGGCATCGGTCAACGTAACTAACTGATTTCACCCCTCTCTTTGAGGCTGTAGCCAGGGGTAATTAGCTCAAGGTTAGTCTTCCCGCCTTTCATAAAGACTCTTCAAAAATAATTGCGTTTGATTAACTGATGGCTACTAGGAAGTTTATTTTTATTTTTATAGTCAGTAGCCTGCAGTATGTATAATGATAAATTTTTACTTCAAATGCTTCTTGTGCATTTGAATGACTCATCTGTCTGTATGTATCCTCACCAAGAAGAACTGTGACGGTAACATGTCTCTGGGCATGGTGAAGGAGAGAGACAAGGGCATCCTGGACCTACTGAAAGGAGATGCTGCCCTCCTGGAGCACTGGGATGACGACAACGCTCAGGTCAGAGGAGGCCTCATCTCCCTGCACAACGGGTGAGTCCATACAAAGATTACATCAGGCCTTTGAAGACATTTTACATGCTGTACAGTTTGCCATAAGGTTTTTACATAGACACAGACAATGCATACAAAACACATATGCTGTGACATTGTGGCCTATGTAATAACTTGGATGTCATCATGCTTTAGAAGATATTGTGGCCTATGTAACAGCTTGGATGTCATCATTAGAAGATATTGTGGCCTATGTAACAGCTTGGATGTCATCATGCTTTAGAAGATATTGTGGCCTATGTAACAACTTGGATGTCATCATGCTTTAGAAGATATTGTGGCCTATGTAACAACTTGGATGTCATCATGCTTTAGAAGATATTGTGGCCTATGTAACAGCTTGGATGTCATCATTAGAAGATATTGTATGAATTGTTTAGTTGACATAACCTTACAGGAAACCATACATCACATCAAATAAAATCACTCTCACTGTGATGAAAGAGACCTGGTGGATGTTCTACAAATGCATTTTCTTGGATGTCATCAGTCTTTGGGCAAATCATGATGTTAAATCATGTCCCCTGTCTCTCTCGCTCCTCTCCTTTCTGTCTCTGCTGTCCTCTCTTCTCTCCTCTGTAGCACATGCATATTGTGGTCCTCCTGATCAAGTTTCATTCAGCGGCCCAGCACCAGTCAGCATGTAGCCTGACATCACTGGAGGTGAACTGATGGACAGTGGACCAGCACCAGTCAGCATGTAGCCTGACATCACTGGAGGTGAACTGATGGACAGTAGACCAGCACCAGTCAGTAAGTAGCCTAACATCACTGGAGGTGAACTGATGGACAGTAGACCAGCACCAGTCAGCAAGTAGCCTGACATCACTGGAGGTGAACTGATGGACAGTAGACCAGCACCAGTCAGTAAGTAGCCTAACATCACTGGAGGTGAACTGATGGACAGTAGACCAGCACCAGTCAGTAAGTAGCCTGACATCACTGGAGGTGAACTGATGGACAGTAGACCAGCACCAGTCAGTAAGTAGCCTGACATCACTGGAGGTCTTGATGGTACAGTATTTGTGTAGAATAAAAAAAAAACAGTAGGTGACCAGTAAAATGCAGACAACTTTAGTGAACTATTTACACATAACACATACACAAGATACCAGTATAAGTAGGAGCAGATCAGTCTGTAGTTGACAGCAATATGAGCGTGACCATATCCCTGTCCAAAGGCAGTAGTTCAGACACCTCCATCCCAACGCCGATGGCCACGCACCCCAGAGATCTCTCATCCTCATACCACTACTCTTCCTCCTGCATGTCCAGCTGAAGCTCCCTGATCTGACTCTTCTCCTCCTGTACTCTGGCCTCTAGCGATGCCAGCACCTTGTGGTAGAAGCTTGGGCTGTAGCGGGCTTGACTAGGTGAGACTGGGGCTTGACAAGAAGCTCATACAGGGCCTGGAGACTCCTGCTGGCTACCAGGGCTCCGATGTACCTGTCTGGAGGTGAGAGGTGCGCCAGCTTTTAAATGTAACAGGCACAAACTATTATGTAGGACCAACATCTCCAACATATTAATTTATATTTGTGTCATTTAGCAGAGGCTCTTATCCTGTGGGACTCATTGGAGCAATTAGCCTTGCTCAAGGGCACATCGGCAGATTTTTCACCTAGTCGGCCCGAGGATTCGAACCAGCGACCTTTCAGTTAAGTTCAGATTGTATCAACAGAAATAGCAATACATGGCATGCATGAAATAAAAATGTGAGTGAATTTCATGACGTAATGACATTATTTGGAACCATTCACTTCACAGTCAGTCTTCCAGTTTCATCTTCCAATCTCAGGAATCCTGCACCATGAAGGAGCAGGTCCCCAGACTAGAGCCAGTCAATGATTTCCTCAGTCTGTCCTTCTGTGATTGTATGTGACACAAGCTCATCCGTGTAACAGCATGAATATACAACATTAATAACTTTCGCTGTGATCAATGGAAAGAAGGTCAACCTCGAAAACACTTAATGGAAAAATTCAATGGTTATTTTAGTCAGAATGGAGATAACGAAAGTTTAAAAAAAAAATCTTTATAGACTTCTCTATTGGAAGTGTCTTTCTGGGCTCAGCGTCCGTTAAAGTGCAGTACAGTCAGTCTCCTCTGGGTACATGGGAGAGTATGCTTCCTGACCAGAACCCTGACCGCTTGTATCCACACAGGGGTGTAGTGCTGCTGGAGTGTGGAGGGGCAGCACTCCCTCACTTTTTTTTCCCGATTTGAGAATACAAGGTGCTGGTAAAACTATTTCAGGAAAATGTATTCTGAAACATTCAAAATAAATTATATTTAATTACCTCTTAAATTCCATGAAGAACGGTAGAATGACAAACCAAATAAATATGTACAGCAGTCTAGAGGTAAATGGTGGTTTCTTCCATGTCTTCTTTCTGGTGGTGGTAGGACCTATGAAGAACTATATAGGCTACCTGTTATGAAGAACTATATAGGCTACCTGTTATGAAGAACTATATAGGCTACCTGTTATGAAGAACTATATAGGCTACCTGTTATGAAGAACTATATAGGCTACCTGTTATGAAGAACTATATAGGCTACCTGTTATGAAGAACTATATAGGCTACCTGTTATGAAGAACTATATAGGCTACCTGTTATGAAGAACTATATAGGCTACCTGTTATGAAGAACTATATAGGCTACCTGTTATGAAGAACTATATAGGCTACCTGTTATGAAGAACTATATAGGCTACCTGTTATGAAGAACTATGTAGGCTACCTGTTATGAAGAACTATGTAGGCTACCTGTTATAAAGAACTATGTAGCCTACCTGTTATGAAGAACTATATAGGCTACCTGTTATGAAGAACTATATAGGCTACCTGTTATGAAGAACTATGTAGGCTACCTGTGTATACTGCAGAGGCCCATCACCTTGGCCAATCAGAACACAGAAAAAATTATATCCTAATTCACTGTGTGTTGACCATGTCTTGAGCAGTGGAACCCAGAACCATGTGACCACTTGGTAATGACGACACGTTTCTGCCAAGGACACCCAAACCAGAGGAAGCCTGACCCTCTGTGGAAGTTGCTGTAGCCCTGCTTGGGATAGTTTGTCTACATTGGCTATTGGTTGCGATGCAGGGCCCGTTCTAGCTTGGCATGTCAGGGTGGGAAATTGGAAATGTGAATTGGGAGGTCATAAAGCCTTTAGGTTCTAGTTTACTGAGGTACATGAATACACCACACCAAAAGGTTGATTTGACGGCTGTTTCAAAACAAATTTCCTGCAATTCCACATTCATTTCTGTTCACTACTTTGTCAATTGATTTGATAGCATGTTTAATCGATGCAAATACATTCTATGAATTGATAGTTCACCTCTGTTTTTTTATGAGCTTGTAGTATTGTAACCATGTGTTCCAGCTAATCAAATCAACGTTTATTTATGATACATTGTGTAAGCTACACAATACAAAGACATATCAACTCCCAAATAAAGCTCTCATCAACAGTGCAATGATATTAAGCTATATGTATTTCCAATAGTCTTTAGTGTACAAACAGCTGTACAATGTAGACACAGACCTATTAGACTTTACTGCAAATGATTGTTTGTTCCTGAACTGGTTGAATGTCAGAGCTGTCATTCAGCACCACACGTTGGTTCAACTTCTTTAATAACATTTTATTGCAGTGGGCTAAATCAGGGTCAAACGGTGACTCTTGGTATTCTTAAGCAAATCTACTTTAAAAAAAATAAGACACCTGTACCATGTCAGATATAGAGTTGAAATTGATCAAAATGTTTGAGTTTGCATCCCAATATTACACTTTATATACATCACAGAAGACTGAAATATAACAAAACTGTTTGACATAGAAACACCAGATTTGCATCAGTTTTATTTTTTTGAATCATTATTAATGATGAGATTCAGGAAAAATATGAATAACATTCCACCCATGAGGCTAAAGAGGGCGCTTTTGGTCAATGACTGCTGGAAAGGGATCTATATTGCGCAATCCTGACATTGTCCTTTCAGACCCCCGAAGGGTGCTCCAACGGTTTAAAATAACACTCATCAAGACCTGCTGCCTACGCCTAACAGTCCTTCTCATCACCTATTATTACTACAAATAGATGATCACTTCTCACAATGCTGCTCGTTTAGTAAAGTTCGATCAAAGCTGAATCAATGTCTCACAAGGTCACACAACGACAAAATGAGTATTTTACATAACTGAATATAATAGCATAGTTAAACCTATAGCGTATTGTTAAACAAAAAAAAACACCTCATTTTGAATTAGATTTTAGAATCTTTAGCGGGAGCTGAATAGTAGAAAAATAAAAAGATAATGCTCCAAAACAGATTGTTGCCACTACGATGATGTCTGCATTTGATTTAAAACAAAAATACAAGAAAGGCTAAAAGTTTGTTAACATCATCTGCTCTAATTGGCTCACGAAACAGTAATTCATGAAGATGGAAATTCATAGGCTGTTCCCATGAAACTAATCGAGATCAATCAAATGATTGGCATGCAGATGCAGTTCCCCCGGTAAAACGATTTACAGAGTGATTAAGGTCTATTTTGAAATGAGGTACGTAATTAGGTGTTTGAGGGTATTACAAATAGACCATTTTCTTGAGACAATATGTGTGGGCACAGGCAGACGCAATTGGAGGATGCATTTAATGCAAATTCTAAAGCAGGGCTGTCCAACGCTGTTTCTGTAGAGCCCTTTACAGCAGGGGTTTTCAACTCAAAGCCAATTTATGCTTCATCTGGATATGTGGTCGGAGGCTTCATATGGATGGTGTGACGCAATTTCGGAGCCTTTGGAGGCACGCAGAGGCCAAATCAAGCTCTGTACTGCATGGCCGTATGCCTCTCAAATGTTGTAACAATGTGGAGGGCTCCATATAGCTCCGTATTGACATGACTGGTTGACTGTAGGTGAGGGCAGGAGGTCCTGAATTAACACACTCACTTCCTTGACAACTTCCTTCACAACAGCTCTGCTCCACGAAGCACAAGAAGTATGAATGCCCCGAGTTCTGCAGAGGCCATATCACTATAAATGCTGCACAGCCAATGCAGATGTCAGATTGATCATCCAGCACCTTTAAAAGGCTCTGCATGGTCAATCTGAAGTTTGCAGTGGTGTTACGTAGCTCAATTTGGCGTCGCGTCACACCATCCAGACGATGCCTCTGACCACATTTTCGGATCAAGCATAAATTGGCTTCAAAGCTACCATCCTGTAGGTTTTCATTCCAAGTCCAACCCTAATCTAGTGTAACTGATTCTAATAATTAGCTGGTTTATTAGATGAATCAGGTTAGTTACAACTGGGGTTGGAGTGAAAACCTACAGGAGGTTCTCACCTAGCAAAATGTCATTAAAAAGATGTTGAAAAGATGACTATGCCCGACATCCTATCGATGTTTGATTTTGGTAGAAAGTCGAAAATGCATATTTTTAATGTAATTGAAATAGGTACATGTCATGTCCTTGAAAATACATGTTTTTTTATGTCGTTGAAAAGACAACTATACAAAGATTTCCGCCTACGTTCGTAAAAAAAAAAAAAACACACGTCGTTGTTTCAAAAACGTAATTTCAAGGAATTTCCATACACATGGACACAGTATAAAAAAAATGGGTAAATGAACTATTTTATTAAGAATCATATGTTCCAGTATTTACAAACAGTATTTATTTACAACATACGAGTGCCAATTGTTTTTATTACACTACTGAAGAAGCATGACTCAAATCACCTACTCATATTTCAAACAACCAGTGTTAAAAAATATAAAAATGTATTATTCCATGCCTCACCATTAAGTGAATTATTGCTAATAGATAGTAACAGAGGGGATTCCATTCGGTGTTGTATTTGATGTTGTAAAGTCGTGGCCAAAAGTTGAGAATGACACAAATATTAATTTTCACAAAGTCTGCTGCCTCAGTTTGTATAATGTCAATTTGCAGAATGTTATGAAGAGTGATCAGATGAATTGCAATTAATACAGTGCCTTGCGAAAGTATTCGGCCCCCTTGTAATCGCAGCAAAAGGTGGCGCTACAAAGTATTAACTTAAGGGGGCTGAATAATTTTGCACGCCCAATTTTTCAGTTTTTGATTTGTTAAAAAAGTTTGAAATATCCAATAAATGTTGTTCCACTTCATGATTGTGTCCCACTTGTTGTTGATTCTTCACAAAAAAATATCAATATCATATCATATTTCATATCTTTATGTTTGAAGCCTGAAATGTGGCAAAAGGTCGCAAAGTTCAAGGGGGCCGAATACTTTCGCAAGGCACTGTAGCAAAGTCCCTCTTTGCCATGCAAATGAACTGAATCCCACTGCATTTCAGCCCTGCCACAAAAGGAACAGCTGACATCATGTCAGTGATTCTCTCGTTAACACAGGTGTGAGTGTTGACGAGGACAAGGCTGGAGATCACTCTGTCATGCTGATTGAGTTCGAATAACAGACTGGAAGCTTCAAAAAGACGATGGTGCTTGGAATCATTGTTCTTCCTCTGTCAACCATGGTTACCCTCAAAGAAACACATGCCGTCATCATTGCTTTGCACAAAAGGGCTTCACAGGCAAGGATATTGCTGCCAGTAAGATTGCACCTAATCAACCATTTATCGGATCATCAAGAACTTCAATGGAGAGCGGTTCAATTGTTGTGAAGAAGGCTTCAGGGCTCCAAGAAAGTCCAGCAAGAGCCAGGACCCTCTCCTAAAAGTTGATTCAGCTCTGGGACCAGGGGCACCACCAGTACAGAGCTTGCTCAGGAATGGCAGCTGGCAGGTGTGAGTGCACCTGCACGCACAGTGAGGTGAAGACTTTTGGAGGATGGCCTGGTGTCAAGAAGGGCAGCAAAGAAGCAACTTCTCTCCAGGAAAAACATCAGGGACAAACTGATATTCTGCAAAAGGTACAGGGATTGGACTGCTGAGGACTGGGGTAAAGACATTTTCTCTGATGAATCCCCTTTCCGATTGTTTGGGGCATCCGGAAAAAAGCTTGTCCGGAGAAGACAAGGTGAGCGCTACCATCAGTCCTGTGTCATGTCAACAGTAAAGCATCCTGAGACCATTCATGTGTGGAGTTGCTTCTAAGCCAAGGGAGTGGGCTCACTCACAATTTTACCTAAGAACACATGAATCTGATGTTTCTATGTCAAACAGCCATGAATAAAGAATGGTACCAACACATCCTCAGAGAGCAACCTCTCCCAACCATCCAGGAACAGTTTGGTGACGAACAATGCCTTTTCCAGCATGATGGAGCACCTTGCCATAAGGCAAAAGTGATAACTAAGTGGCTCGGGGAACAAAACATTGATATTTTGGGTCCATGGCCAGGAAACTCCCCAGACCTTAATTCCATTGAGAACTTGTGGTCAATCCTCAAGAGGTGGGTGGACAAACACAAACCCACAAATTCTGACAAACTTCAAGCATTGATTATGCAAGAATGGGCTTCCATCAGTCAGGGCCCAGAAGTTAATTGACAGCATGCCAGGGCGGATTGCAGAGGTCTTGAAAAAGAAGGGTCAACACTGCAAATATTAACTCCTTGCATCAACTTAATGTAATTGTCAATAAAATCCTTTGACACTTATGAAATGCTTGTAATTATACTTCAGTATTCCATAGTGACATCTGACAAAAATATCTAAAGACACAGCG
Source organism: Oncorhynchus tshawytscha (assembly GCF_018296145.1). Classification (NCBI taxonomy): domain Eukaryota; kingdom Metazoa; phylum Chordata; class Actinopteri; order Salmoniformes; family Salmonidae; genus Oncorhynchus; species Oncorhynchus tshawytscha. The sequence continues at coordinate 11,107,268 of NC_056444.1, forward strand.
ACCATACCCGGCCAAAATCAACGACATACAAAAACATAGAAAAAAGAACAGAATTCCCACCCTAGTCACACCCTGGCCTAACCAAAATAGAGAATAAAAAGCCTTCTAAGTTCTTTTTTCTATGTTTTTGTATGTCGTTGTTTTTGGACGGGTATGGTTCTCAATCAGGGACAGCTGTCTGTCGTTGTCTCTGATTGAGAACCATACTTAGGTAGCTCTTGCCCACATGGTTTTTGTGGGTAGTTGTTTCCTGTTTTGTGTTACCTTTCAGGACTGTTTCGATTTGCGTTGTTTCACTTTGTTATTTTGTATTTCGTGTTCAGTTATATTAAATTAACATGGACACTTACCACGCTGCGTTTTGGTCCGATATTAGCTGTTCCTCAGATGAAGATCGTTACACCAAGCCATCTCAATTTGGTTGAGGTCGGGGGATGTGTTGTGCCATTGTCCTGTTGAAAAACAAATGATAGTTCTAAGCGCAAACCAGATGGGAAGACGTATCGCTGCAGAATGCTGTGGTAGCCATGCTGGTTGAATTATAAATACATCACTGACAGTATCTCCAGCAAAGCACCCCCACACCATAACAGCTTCTCCTCCATGCTTTACGGTGGGAAAAACACATGCAGAGATCCTCTGTTCACCCACACTGCGTCTCACAAAGACACGGCGGTTGGATCCAGAAATCTCCAATTTGAACTCCAGACCAAAGGACAAATTTCCACCGGTCGAATGTCCATTGCTCGTGTTTCTTGGCTCAAGCAAGTCTCTTCTTCTTATTGGTTTCCTTTAGTAGTGGTTTCTTTGCAGCAATTTGACCATGAAGGCCTGATTCACACAGTCTCCTCTGAACAGATGATGTTGAGATGTGTGTTACTTGAACTCTGTGGAGCATTTATTTGGGCTGTAATTTCTGAGGCTGGTAACTCTAATGAACTTATCCTCTGCAGCAGAGTGTCATGATCATCATGGGAAGAAGTGGACCAAAGCGCAGCGTTCATTCTATTTATTTAAACAAAACAAAACTACGACCGTGCCGTTCTGCAGGGGAAAATAAGAACCCACAAATGAAAGAGGGAAAAGGACTGCCTAAGTATGATTCCCAATCAGAGACAATGATAGACAGCTGCCTCTGATTGGGAACCACACTGGCCAAAAAACAAAGAAATAGAAAACATTGAAATAAAGAAACTAGAATGCAAACCCTAGTCACACCCTGGCCTAACCAAAATAGAGAATAAAAACCTCTCTATGGCCAGGGTGTGACACAGAGGTAACTCAGTAACTTTACTGACCTTCATGTCTTAAAGTAATGATGGACTGTCGTTTATCTTTGTTTATTTGATCTGTTCTTGCCATAATATGGACTTGGTCTTTTACCAAATAGGGCTATCTTCTGTATACCACCCTTACCTTGTCACAACACAACTGATTGGCTCAAACGCATTAAGTAAAGAAATTCCACAAAATTAACTTTTAAGAAGGCACACCTGTTTATTGAAATGCATTCCCGGTGACTACCTCATGCCAAGAGTGTGCAAAGCTGTCATTAAGGCAAAGGGTGGATATTTGAAGTAGATATAATAAAAAATAAATAATAATAAATAATAAAAATAAATAATATGTTTTGATTTGTTTAACACTTTTTTGGTTGCTACATGATTCCATATGGGTTATTTCATAGTGTTGATGTCTTTACTATTATTCTACAATGTAGAAAATAGTAAAAAAAATTAAGAAAAACCCTTGAATGGGTATGTGTTCTAAAACTTTTGACCGGTAGTGTATACTTAAAATGAAATACTTTTACTCAAGTAGGATTTTACTGGGTGACTTCTGTCATTTTCTGTTAATGTTTTACTCAAGTATGACAATTGAGTACTTTTCCCACCACTGAGTGTACTGACAGTGAATGTGATTATACAACGGGTGGGTCTAATCCTGAATACTGATTGGTTAAAACCGCATTCCAGCTGGTGTCTATTCCATAAATTACCAACAGCTAATCTGTGACGTTAAAATGACTATTTACTCTGTTCAATCTGACTGCGCAATCCACTGTATCATTAGCCAAGCCAGGCAATTTATAAACTTGATCTCCACTATAAAAAGCATCAAGACATTATCGCACATTTCTATGTTCGATGTATACAGATAAAATCAAAACAGAAAATGAATATGCCCTTAAATCAGAATGTACTATTCAGCATTAAATAATGACTGTCTTCTGCATGGACATACAAACCTCTGAGCCTGACAGGTTCTCTCCAACGCAGTCTAAGGATGAAGGATATATAATCAAATTGAATTGTTTTTTCCTCGTATAAACATGTATCATATCTAGATATGTATCTGATCTTCCTGAAAGATACCCCCCCCCAGTGGATACATTAGTGTTTTGGAATGAAAATTGTTTACCTATTAGGAGTTAAGGTTACCCAGAGTAGTTAACTTTAACATTAGCTTCTAGAGAAAAAAATGTTTGCTAATGATAGCTAGCTACACGCGCACACACCAATGATTAGCTAATCCCCAGCAGTAGCTACAGTTGAAGTCGTAAGTTTAAATACACTTAGGTTGGAGTCATTAAAACTCGTTTTTCAACCACTCCACAAATTTCTTGTTAACAAAGTGTAGTTTTGGCAAGTCGGTTAGGACATCTACTTTGTGAATGACACACGTAATTTGACCAACAAATGTTTACAGACAGATTATTTCACTTATAAATCACTGTATCACAAATCCAGTGGGTCAGAAATGTACATACACTAAATTGCCAGTGCTTTAAACAGCTTGGAAAATTCCAGAAAATGATGTCATGGCTTTAGAAACTTCTGATAGGCTAATTGACATAATGTGTCAATTGGAGGCGTACCTGTGGATGTATTTCAAGGCCTACCTACAAACTCAGTACCTCTTTGCTTGACATTATGGGAAAATTAAAAGAAATCAGCCAAGACCTCAGAAAAAATAATGTAGACCTCCACAAGTCTGGTTCATCCTTGGGAGCAAATTCCAAATGCCTGAAGGTACCACGTTCATCTGTACAAACAATAGTATGCAAGTATAAACACCATGGGACCACGCAGCCGTCATACTCAGGAAGGAGACGCATTCTGTCTCCTAGAGATGAATGCACTTTGGTGCAAAAAGTGCTAATAAATCCCAGAACAGCAGCAAAGGACCTTGTGAAGATGCTGGAAGAAACAGGTACAAAATTATCTATATCCACTGTAAAACGAGTCCTATATCAACCTAACCTGAAAGGCCACTCAGCAAGGAAGAAGCCACTGCTCCAAAACCTCCATAAAAAAGCCAGACTACGGTTTGCAACTGTACATGGGGATAAAGATCGTACTTTTTGGAGAAATGTCCTCTGATCTGATGAAACAAAAATGGAACTGTTTGGCCTTAATGACCATCATTTTGTTTGGAGGAAAAAGGGGGATGCTTGCAAGCCGAAGAACACCATCCCAACCGTGAAGCATGAGGGTGGCAGCATCATGTTGTGGGGGTGCCTTGCTGCAGCAGGGACTGGTGCACTTCACAAAATAGATGGCATCATGAGGCAGGAAATTATGTGGATATATTGAAGTAACATCTCAAGACATCAGTCAGGTCAAGTTAAAGCTTGGTCGCAAATGGGTCTTCCAAATGGACAATGACCCCAAGCATACATCCAAAGTTGTGGCAAAATGGCTTAAGGACGACAAAGTCAAGGTATTGGAGTGGCCATCAAAGCCCTGACCTCAACCCTATAGAAGATTTGTGGGCAGAACTGAACAAGCGTGTGCGAGCAAGGAGGCCTACAAACCTGACTCTGTTACACCAGCTCTGTCAGGATGATGGGCCAAAATTCATCCAAATTATTGTGGGAAGCTTATGGAAGGCTTCCTGAAACGTTTGACCCAAGTTAATCAATTTAAAGGCAATGCTACCAAATACTAATTTAATGTACGTGAACTTCTGACCCACTAGGAATGTGATGAAAGAAATAAAAGCCTAAATAAATCACTCTATTATTCTGACATTTCACATTCTTAAAATAAAGTGGTGATCCTAACTGACCTAAAACAGGGAATTTTTTACTAGGATTAAATGTCAGGAATTGTGAAAAACTGAGTTTAAATGTATTTCGCTCAAGTGTATGTAAACTTCCGCTTTCAACTGTGGCTATCTAGGTAAATACATTTGCAACTCATTGTCCTCATCTCCCTTCTTAGTGGCTTATTAATGCCCCTCACAAACTATGATATCTAGCTATTTAGAAAGCTAGTTAACCCATACAGCACGTTAGATAGTTAGCAAATCAGCTAGCTCTGTTTTCACGCCTTGTATCTTGTCTAGATATTTAGCTATCCACTTCTGTCTGTGTTGTAACATTAGCTAGCCAGAAAGCTAGCTAGCATCTGCATTCTAGAGAGAAGACCTGAACAGATTACAAAATGTTTAGAAAAATATTCGGACAAAAATGTGTACTTATAGTCCCCACACTCGCTTGTCCTCAATTTTTTTTAAAGTTGTTGCTGTGCTGCATGGCTAATGTGTGATCGTAAGAGGAGTATAAATGGTGCTAATGGCTCAACGTCGCGTGTCCCTCTAGAACTTGTGCAGTAACGTTGTCAAAGAAGAAATGGCGTTTAAAATATCCAATTCAAATTGTTATAAATTCAGTTCTTAAATTGTGCACTCACAAGATTACAGGTTGTTTTCAGTCATATTCTGCCTGTCAGAACATCTGACAATTTAACAAGATAAATACTATTTTAAGATTATTTTACTGCGGATATTTCCATTAAGCCACCATAATGTAATCAATATAGGCAATGCAATAAATGGTTATTTCATGGATCTCGTGTTTTCAATGAGCACAGCAAGTTAGCGGATGAACTAAACATAGGCCAATTTGGGTAATAGCGGCCACTACCGACGGATTTGATAACGCCCATAATTCGAGGTCCATGGACGTCATGTACTGAGTGGGGTAGCTCTCCAGGAACAAGGTTGGAGAGCCCTGTTCTATAACGACATGTTGTTCAATAGGCTACATCTGTAGGTACAAACTTTGATTGAGGGAATGATGGCAACATTTACATTTTTTAAAATGTAGCACTACACCACTGGATCCACTACCCCGCAGTAATGCAGTCCCTGCTCCTGCAGGCGTTAAATTCTAGCTGGGCTTGGCTCCAGTGCTAGTGCGCATGTACTAATTGGCTCCTGAAACCGGAACTAGCAAGATGTCAGCCCCCACGAATCGCCGTATGCGACCATGAGTAGAGTACTTGAAAACAATGGTCGGCCATCTTGGAGGCTGTCTCTAGTTCTTATTATAGCTCAGCGGATCCAATTACGGGCTGACTGTCATTAACAGACGGGACAAAATGCTAAATTGTCCAGAACCGTGATTAGATAACATCTCCAGTTGGAATTCCACACACATCACAGGACAGGGGAAATACCGCAATGAGTACAGGAGGACAGGTATCATCTCTTGAGGAATTTTATTATTTTCATCTGAATTATTCGTTTCCATTTTACTAAGGAACAAACACGACAATGGGACTGTGCTATAGCCTGCGTCCTAGTCTTGACGAACCCGGTGATACCGAGCAGCCGGCGGACACCTCAATACCGTTACGCTCCAAGGACCTTGATCACGAGGATACAGGGGCATATAATGACATGTCTCCTTGCCGTCGTTGTTTGTGTCACCGCAGGGGCCCTGGCAAAGGCAAACCATTTGCGGGAGATGCCCGTCGAGGGGACACGACTGACGGCGTGCCCATACAGAATGGGGGCGGTGGGGGAGCAGACCGCAGCCAGCGACAGCAATTGCTGCAGAAAACGCTCAGCAAACAGAAAAACAGGGACAAAAAGTTATCGGAGGAGGTCAAAAAACAGGCGAAGAAAGTCAGTAAACATATCGATCTAACTCTGAAGGAGCAACATCGGGAATACGAGCAGATTCATCGTCTGCTTTTACTTGGTAGGTGGGAGATGGTAAGGTTGGGGCCAATAAATTGACCAGCCAAGTGCTCTTGTGTATCACATTTCAGCCCTGAAATAACTTTTCCAGCATTTAACATTTAATTTCGGGTGTCATGACCTAAGTCAGGTGCGAACGGAAGGCTGTATGCAGGGTAGGCTTATGAGGTATGCTATCTTATCCTTCTGCAATCAACGTGCCACAAAGTCAAACCAATGAGATATGATTTGACTATATTAGCTCTATCAAATGGAACAGAATAGACGTGTGAGTAGCTTCTGCCTATCGTATCCGCATATCGATAACCTCTCAACCCTGTGCACAATTCGCGCGCAATCAAGATATGGTAAACGTCTCGGGCAATTAATGCACGGGCCCTTTCTAACACGTGGTGTCTTGATGGTCACCAGGCTTATGGTTACTAGTTCTCCTCTACCAATTAATGAGTCTGTTATATTCAAAGTATGTAGCCTACCAGTGATGTACTTGGAGTTAAATGTAACAAGCCTACATAATGCAAAGGGGGTCATCGTTATCAGTGCACCAATGCTGTACAAGAGGCAACAGAAAATACAGAAACACTTCACCCAGCAACTTCAAATAATATTTTTAGTCCCTAAAGCCCATAAAGATCATAATTATACCCTGAAGAGGTAGCAGATACTTATATTGACCATGCATATGGTTTAGCCTAGTGGTTAGAGCATTGGGCCAGTAACTGAAAAGTTGCTGAAAAATTCCCAAGCTGACAAGGTAAAAATCTTTCTTAAAAAAAAATATATATATTTAACTACGCAAGTCAGTTAATAACAAATTCTTATTTACTATGACAGCCTAGGAACAGTGGGTTAACTGCCTTGTTCAGGGGCAGAATGACAGATTTTTACCTTGTCAGCTCTGGGATTCAATCTAGCAACCTCTTGGTTACTGGCCCAATGCTTGAACCACTAGGCTACCTGCCGCCCCTGAACAAGGCAGTTAACCCACTGTTCCTAGGCTGTCATTGTAAATAAGAATTTGTTCTTAAGCCTAGTAAATTTATTATTATTTTTAAATATAAGGCTCAGGGTTTCCCCTATATTCATTTAGCAGCGACGGGCCGCCACTCCCAAAAATATGATAATTGTTTGTAGAATTGCAAAAATAACAACTTAGATTCTTGCGATACAGGCATTTGGAACATTGCGCTAAAACATATACATTCAAATTAATTAAATATATCGCCCAGCCCTAGATTACAACATACGTGCCACTTTTAAAGTATTTCAAATTTAATTTAAAACCAAAGTTGAACACAAGACTACTGTAGCCTACCACATGCATCCACACAGATACTTTCATCCAGTTGCATGTAGTCCAAATCAAGCATGGAATCAGTGCTTTCTAACAATGTCACTATGACAGCCCCTTGTGTAACCTAGCCTGGTCCCAGATCTGTTTGTGAAGTCTTGCCTCAATGTGACAATGATCATATAGGAGTTGGCAAGACTGCACTAACAGATCTGGGACCAGATTATGTGTAACTGTCACAGTGGTAGTATCTCAGCATTCCAAAATCTAGTTTATTAAAGACCAAGACGCACACATCAAATACTGCTTAACTAGCAATGGTAACTAGCAGTGGTAGTAGGCCCAGTGAATGTAACCAGCAAGTGTCCTGGAACATCAGTCAGTCAGTTCCCCTTATAACCTCAGATGGAGTCTAGATTTCAAATGAGGGTAGCAATCTGTATTTGCTGTTTTTGAGTAAAAAAGTAAATTCTGTCATTGGACAAACAAATATCTTTTTATTGACAGCAGGCAGTAAAGATCAGAACATACTTGCTGACCATAACACTCACAACTATCACATGATAGTTCATGTTATTATACAGTGTAAGCTGTAGCAGTTTACTGCTGAAATGACAAGTACACTAGATTTGACACCATTCCTCTGCTTTTTATTTGGAAGGGAAGTCGAAGGAAGGTGACAACTTCACTTAGGGTTATATGACTGGCGCCTAGCAACCACAGGTATCAGGGTGTGTGTTAGTCTAAGGAATTTAACGTTTAGGTAGGTCGGAGGTGATCGGAGCTAACAGTCAGGTAATGTTTTGACCATGTCAGATTCAGAACAGCATCAGCACTGATTCTAATCAAAAGTGAGTGTGTTATTCACAGTCACACTGAGGCATCCTATTTAGAATGTCAGTCAGTTTGCCACGGTAGTTTAATTTTATTAAAAGGCAATCGAAGTTTTAGACCTACCAATGGCAATTTGAATGATTACATAAAAGACAATCAGCATCTTCTTGCGTAACCTTCAATCATCCTGAAGTATTTCAGCATTCTTGATGGAAGCTAATCATCATTGGGAGCACAGGCAGGCATCATATGCCCAACACTCATCTGCTACATAACCCTTTCCACACTACTGAGCCAAGCTGAGCCAAACCAAGCTGGACTGTGCAGGCCTGGTTATGTATTCGCCATAGTTGCTGGAACTGGACAATGTGAAAAGAAAACATCACAGTATGGTTTGTGTCGGCATAAAAATGTGAAAATGGTACGTGACCTGTTGGTAGTTAGTTTGCTGCTATCCAATCTCTGGGCTACCCTATGTGCATCTGAACCAATGTTCAACCCCCACATTTCAGGTGGGGGACCAAGGCCTCCAAAGCAGCCTCTGGGGAAAACGGACAGAATTTTGGACACACACACACACACACACACACAGAGAGAGAGAGAGGTGTGTCCAGATCACAGCATACACTTGAACTGGCAGGTAGTATCACAATTCTACAAATATGAATACTATATTTTGCTACTGTTGTCTATAACCAAATAAGGGCTGAGATGATTAGGATTAGTTCTATTCTCTCCTTGACCAACAACTCCTAATTCTTCTACTGTATGCACGTCTCATCCCATCTTATGATATCCTGTTTATTGAGAGTGAGGTCCATCCTTGTGTCAAGTTGCCATATATAGAAGCAAGTGGGAATAGTCCAAAGTCTGTGCTATTTTTGCAGCCGGTCCGTCCCATAAACCCTTCACCATCTCATGGCCTGATTGTGGCAGCCACGTTTTCAGGTATTGGGATGTTTAATTTCTGGGATGGCCAATGATAAGAGATAGAGGGGAAGGCTTTACCTTAGAGCACCATATGTTCATTGATTATTCATACAGCACATATCCCTTAGTTATGAAGATGGAAGCTTGAGTTCAAGTGGTGTGTGTGTGTACATACACGTGTGTGTATACCTGTGTGTGTGGTGGAGCAAGTTTGTGAGGCAGTAAAGGGAAGTGTGCACATATGTGTACAGTGTTACATGTCTCTGTGTGCATGTTAGTTTGTGTGGTTTCTGCATGCTAAGTGGCAGGTTGGCTCTGTTATCATTCCATATCAGAGCAGCAGTGAGGGGCACAGAGCGAGGGAGACACTCTCCAGGAGGCTATTTTTAGCCCATATTCAGATAGAATCTGGGTTACGGAATTTCAAGAAATGGAACAGAGATGCTCTCAAGCAGGTTCGGGTTCTATCCAAATATGCAAATGTTCTGAGGTCAGTGGGAAAATATCCTACGCCCTCAAGTAGCTGTGATTCACCTGAATGGATATAGCGGCCATCTTTTGAAAATGTAACACTAAAGTCATATACGTTGCATTTAACCTTCTAAGAGAGTTAGAAATCTACAATAGAGAGCTCTTAAAAACATATCTTCAGGGTTAGGGTAGCCAATCAGTTCTGTTCCTCCCATTTTCACCTAAGTGTCATATTCATTAAGGATCATTCTGAGGTAAGAACATGCCGTGTGAAAAGACCAAACATGTCCCCAAAAGGTTTTATCTAAAGTACCAGTCAAAAGTTTGGACACACCTACTCATTCAAGGGTTTTTCTTTATTTGTACTATTTTCTACATTGTAGAATAATAGTGAATACATCAAAACTATAAAGTAACACATATGGAATCATGTATTAACCAAAAAAGTGTTATATATATTTGACATTCTTAAAAGTAGCCACCCCTTGACTTGATGATAGCTTTGCACACTCTTGGCATTCTCTCAACCAGCTTCGTGAGGTAGTCACCTGGAATGCATTTCAATTAACAGGTGTGCCTTGTTAAGTTAATTTGTGGAATTTCCTTCTTAATGTGTTTGAGCCAATAAGTTGTGTTGTGATAAGGTAGTGTTGTTATACAGAAGACAGCCCTATTTGGTAAAATACCAAGTCCATATTATGGCAAGAACAGCTCAAGTAAGCAAAGAGAAACAGAACAGTCCATCATTATTTTAAGACAAAGTCAGTCAATCCGGGAAAATTTAGTTCAATTTTTTTGTACATCGTTCAAGCCTTGGTGGCATTTCTCTGTTTGGTAAATAGGAAAAATAGGACTATCATTCTATTTACATTTTGGTCAGCAGACACTGGTCAGGTTATTGGGACAAAAACCTAACTACTGATCTCTTCTAACATCCTTTAATGTTCCTTGACGGCAATGTCCCTAATCCGTTTTCTCCCTTAGTCACTAGACCAGTAGATCTGACCTGGGAGTTTCCTCAACCGGAGAATATGATTCACTATATAGAGTGCCAAAGTCAGTAGCCAAACGTCTGCTGGTTACACTTAACTGGAGACCTAAGTTAGGAGGGTTACATATTGCTTTTATAATAGTGATGTAACAGATTTCATTTGGGGGGGGGGGGTTTGTCAACTGACTCATCAGATAAAATGTCACGAGGTCAGCAAATTGGTTATCGTTAAACCTTGGCTTATTTCCAACTGTTTAAAAGCTGATACCAGTCCAGCATCCAGATATATTTATGACATCCGTTACATAATTACCACGACATGTAGCTCTTTCTACAAAGGGTTCAAGTCAAGGTGACTTAATTATGGTGTGCCGTTTGTAAAGATATGTCATTCCTGGGAATGGTTTCACTTGCTCAGTCCTGTGTCCAACTCTGGCCAGACAGTGGTGGTGATGACCTCATCAGACCTCTCTTACACCTACCATTATCTGGGGAGAAAATGTGCGTCCTGTTTTCTGGCCATATTTTTACTCTCGCTTTCTAAATTGGGCCCCACCGTCCTGCGGATACTAGCCCGGGGCTGTCCAGTGGGATTTGAAAGTTCATCTCCAACAAAAAAACAAAACGAAAGATCACACACCAGGAATGTGTGACAAAGGACAGTAATATCCCAAACTCACTCATTTTGGCCACTAGCCTACTGACAGACTGCACTGTTTTTAGCCTACTGACAGATTGCACTGTTTTTAGCCTACTGACAGACTGCACTGTTTTTAGCCTACTGACAGACTGCACTGTTTTTAGCCTACTGACAGACTGCACTGTGTTTAGCCTACTGACAGACTGCACTGTGTTTAGCCTACTGACAGACTGCACTGTTTTTAGCCTGACAGACTGCACTGTTTTTAGCCTACTGACAGACTGCACTGTTTTTAGCCTACTGACAGACTGCACTGTTTTTAGCCTACTGACAGACTGCACTGTTTTTTTAGCCTACTGACAGACTGCACTGTTTTTAGCCTACTGACAGACTGCACTGTTTTTAGCCTACTGACAGACTGCACTGTTTTTAGCCTACTGACAGACTGCACTGTTTTTAGCCTACTGACAGACTGCTCTTCTCGTAGATGCACTCTCAACTACCTGATCAATAGTAACCTGCAGATCTCCTGGGTCGAGTTCAGTAGGGCACACCGTAGCGAAGTGTTTTGGGAAAAGAAGTCCAATAAGTAACAAATGTTGGTTAATTCCAAGTTTCAAGATGTTTTCTTCCATTTGGTGCCCAAAGAATATGACCCTGTACTGGGCCTGTTGGGAATCTCATATGGATAACTTTTAGAACTGGTTAGCATTCCAGACATCTTCTTAATCTCTAACCATCTCTGTGTACTCACTGGAAACAGAATGAATGCACCTGACTAAAGATAGACTGGAAACCTGTTTTCTAGTCTATGACCTGAACATATATCAACCTCATACCCAATACATTTTTATCCAGTGAACAAGGAGGAGGGGGGAAGTCATACAGTCATGGCTATCTAGTAAAGGACCCCTGTTTTTCTTGACCATTCCCTTGTAAATGCACATTGTCATCATGCATGCACACACATTGAAGTGTAGTATTCATGAAAACCACAAGAGGGAGACAAAGGCCAATGTAAGACAACATGCAATGTGCTGATTTACATTGACACTAGCATTAAATAGATGTGTTTTGTTACTTACCTTGTATCAAACAGGAAAAGAACTTGGGCACCGTAGCTCACATAGTTGTATTGAAAAAGGTGACAAAAAAAAACAAAATGAGAGACAGCTAAGATTGTCTTTACTCCCCATGGCCACTGTAGGGAGACATGACTCACTTCTGAATACATCTCTCAACAGTGCACTCAACCAACACACATTAACAGTTAGGAAGCTCAGCGGACTACATTTGCATCCAGAGGAGCCGGACACTGGTCAACTCACCCTATAAGATCACATTTGCATCTTGTTTTCATATTATTTATTTATTTTTGGTACTGGAAAATCTTTCAATTGTTCTGGAGGCTGTAATGTTCTCGCCAGTGACACGTCACTACAGATAACCATCTGGTCTCACGGTTGACCCTTTTCCTCACACTACTTTTGGTATAATCCATGTTTTGATATGATGTCTGAATTCTGTTTTTGACGTTTTGGAAATCAATCAATCGTTCAATCAATGTAATTGATTCGAGTCCTTCTGAATCTGGTTTGCCACTGAAACGGTCAAACACATCTACCCCACTTACTTCAGATCACAAAGTACTACTTTAATCAGTGTACCTGTTGTCTTTTCAATTAGTTCACTACATTTTATTGGGGTTTGAAAGGACTTCATTAGTAATTAATTTCCCCAACAATTGCTTTCCTTTTGAGGATTTGTATAAAAAAATGTAACCTTTTATTTAACCAGGGAAGTCAGTTAAGAACAAATTCTTATTTTCAATGACTGCCTAGGAACAGTGGGTTAACTGCCTGTTCAGGGGCAGAACAACCTTGTCAGCTCGGGGGTTTGAACTTGCAACCTTCCGGTTACTAGTCCAACACTCTAACCACTAGGCTACCCTGGCTTTTATTGGTTGTCAGAATATTTGTCTGTTTATCCAGCCTACCCTTAAAATGACCCAGAAAGCTCCTCCATCCTATCATATTGGGAGGTTGTCTTGGGCTCTCACTCACTACATGGATATCTGCTAGGACATAGACACTGATATGCAAACTCCAACTTGTTTGGATATATTTGCATTATGTCTTTTTTTTCCTCAAAGGTTGAGGTGCTTTTCTGTTATAGTCAACCTTTACATTCTTTACTATTTATTATAGTTTGACATTTTGTTTTGCTACAGATTGAAGATCATATACAGTAGTAGGATATAGGAGGCCTATGCCAAGTTAATACTTCAGAGAACTTTGAGTAGAAGCCAACTATACTTTTTTCTTTCTTATTTGTTCAGATTTTGTAACTGTGTTATCATTTGGTCTCGTAATTTCAATATGGTTTGTGGCTTAGTGATATCAAGGATCCTTGGGACGTCCCTACCCTAATCGCTAACCTTATCCCCTACCTATACCCGTTCCATAACCCTTCCCGCTGGGCATAAATGTCAAGGTATAGTTGTGATTGACATTTGGTTGAGTTGTCAACTAACTTGAATTTAAAGTGAAATCAAAAAAAAAATGCGCCATGCCATTGGATTTAGGTTAAAAGTTGGGTAAAAAAGAGACGAAATAACCTTATGTTGTTGACTTTTTCCAAATCCAATCAGTTTTCCACGTGAATTAATTTAACCATTTGAAATTACGACTGCAATAGGGTAGGGATTCTGTATAGTGTGCAGACCTGTCTGGTCGCGCGCTCTAGTTTAGCTCCATTTACCGGTGTTTGCGGGCACCAGTGAAATGATTTACGCGCGTGAAGTGTATAAGGGAAACTATTTGTGGAAAACGCCATCAAGTGTCTGTCTGGTGCATCTTCTATTCTAGGTAGCCTATTCAATAATAAGACTAATATAAACACGTTTTGGGAAACTATATTTAACTATATCAATTACCTTTAAAAAAAAAAATGCTGAACATTCATTAGGCTATCAGATGGGCCATTAGAGAGCTTTCAATACATTCAACAAGGCTTTGAATTATTCTCGTGTTACTGTAGCCAATGTTTTTAATAGTGTAAATATGTAGGCTATATGTAAATACGTTATATAATTAACATAATATATAGACCCGCCCATTAAAGAACTAAAGTGAAGCCAATGCCCCTCTATAACAGAGAGAGGAAGGCACATCTAGAAATCATATCAACGGGTAGTCTTAACTTTCTCTGGGGCCCCCATCCTTTTGAAGAGAGCTTTTGACGCACATTTACTAGATTAACGTAGCCTGTACTTTTTGTTTGTTCTACCGGTAAAAATCAAGATAAGATCGTCGATGATTTTGTTTGTTTGTTGTTAAACTGGATATTCAAACACTGGTATGGTGGCGCGCGCTTTGAGGTGTTTCTTTTTCGGTTCTGTGTGACTTCCTGGTGCTACAGAGAGAGGCAGTGCTGAGTTAAAAAGACAGAAACACAAACAGCATTTTAGAAAGGAAAAATAGAGAGTGGGAAGCAGGAGCGAGAGAGAGGAGCAGTTGGCTGGCTTCCAGATTCAGCCCCGCTCCACTCTTTGCATATTTATGAAATTAATGTATATTTTTATTCTATTTATGATGCACATATTTATTAGAATCGACTGAATCTACTGGATTGGGTTTGACAAGGGGTTAAAACGAAATTGTAACGGGAAGGTTTTTCTCTGAGCGACGGAGAAGTGGCGCACGGATTTATCGCCCCATTTGTTCTCATTTTATATTGAAAGAAGGATTTACATTAGCTGTTATTTTATACTTTCTGTTTACGAGAAGAGGTCAGCGGAAGATGGGTTGTTTGGGCAACAGCAAGACTGAAGATCAACGCATCGATGAAAAGGCACAAAGAGAAGCGAATAAAAAAATAGAGAAACAATTACAAAAGGAAAGACAAGCATATAAAGCCACACATCGACTGCTTTTATTGGGTAAGGTCCAGAAGGTGGATTTGATAAATGATATGTATCATGTATGTTTTCAGGGATTCGCACCCCAGCCCACATACGTTGACAGGTCTCGCAAGCGAGCGCTGACTGAATCTTCAAATGGATTGTAGCCTAATTCTCATGGATTTTAAACACCAGCATATGCGGCACCCAAGTATATTTTTTTATATTTTAGTGATAGCTCCAGGTCCTTATGCTAGATCTGTGTTTTATGTCGAAGGGGCTGGAGAGTCTGGGAAAAGCACGATTGTCAAGCAGATGCGGATTCTGCACGTCAATGGCTTTAACGCAGAGTAAGTACACGTTATTTCATATATTTGACCGCATTTACGTGCCAAATGTTGACGTATTCCTATTCTATGTGGATACTGTTGTGTATTAGAATATGTTTTATTGTGGTCATTTCTATTTGTTCCATGCGAGAGAAGAAAATGACCGAGTGTTGGGTAGACGTTTCTTTGCGCTGTAGCACTGCAGTGTCCATCGGGAGTCATCGGGCCCAAAGGTTATAACAACAGCATGGCGACCAGCCTGCTATGTCCAACTGATTTCTAATAGCTGTCACAGAGATAAAGACGTCATATTCTGTGTGCCAAAACACTGCCAGATAAATGTTAGTTGTTATTACATTATAATGCGCAAGCCAACAAAAAAACATCTAAAAACTGAATTCATTGGCAGAAAAAACGGTTATACAAAAGTAACGTGTGCAGTGGTATTTTACAACGATGCTGAAACAATGTATCTAAGCCTTTCAATGGCCTATAATATCCCATCAAGACTTGGTTACATTATCGTTTGATTTGGTTACATTGTAGTATAGTATTCTGTAGAGGTCTAATTAATACGTTTTTTGAAAATCTCTCCCCTATTTATATATGTAATAAAATCTTTGATGTTATTTCAGCAAATAGACCAAGATACATACAGTCGATGCTTAATGTCCATCCACTTTTGTTGCTGAATGGGACAAATCTCTCTGAATATTGGTCTAGTGCTAACAGCCCACTGAATCAACTTGTTTCAAAATGACGTTGAACCAACGTGGAATAGACGTTTAAATATTGTCTGTGCCCAGTGGGAGGCTATTGTAATAGTATTAAAAAGTAATTTTTAAAATAATATTTTAGCACATTACATAATTACTGTTAATTTACAAATGGTAAGTATGACCAAACAACCTATTATGGCCTCTGATGGTTTGCATTAGTGGTCTGTGAGACACCCTCTTCTTTCTACAGGACAGCATAAAGGTTCCTTTCATGAATCCAGTGATCACTTTTCCACTATTCATTAATGCCTAACAGTCCAAATTCTATATGTTGTTTCTCCACCCAGAGAAAAAAAACAGAAGGTCCTGGACATCCGGAAAAATGTGAAGGATGCCATTGTGGTAAGTTGTAGGCTGTATGTAGCCTACTCAAATAAATAGGTGATGTGCTGAGATTTGTATGATATAATGTACATGGTCACACCCTCTGAGATTTGTTTCCTGCAATCCCATTTGACTGATAGACTGGCTTTTCCCCATGTATCCGGCTTGATGTCTGTGTTTTTGTTTTTATCTGCTTTGTAGACGGTAGTTTCGGCGATGAGCACGTTAATACCCCCAGTTCCAATAGGTAACCCAGCAAACGAGTCCAGAATTGACTACATCAAAAGTATAGCACCTCTCTCGGACTTCGACTACACAGAGGTAAGGGGCGACCGTCTGTCAAACTGACTGATCTGTACATACATACATACATACATACATACACACACACACACACACACACATACATACATACATACATACATACATACATACATACATACATACATACATACATACATACATAGAGAGAGAGATCTTTACAGCTTGTTAGTTATGCCCTGAGAAGCAACCTCAATGCATTGATCAGGTCTTTGCTATTCATAGATTCATAGTGTATCCAACTCTGATTTGAATTTATACATTCAGTGGACAATCAAATATAAATGTTGTCTAAGTCTCTTTGTAGTCAGGTTGTTCAAAGTGGAGTCTGTTTAAATGCTGATGCCAAACATACGGTGACTATGAAAAAAGTTATGTAAGCTTAAACTGAAATAGCAGTTATCTAAAAAAAAAAATAGCCACATTCACTAGTGTCCACTAGCTCCATTTGTAATTTCTTCTTGGAGGAAACAACGAGAAGCGAGGGATTTTACATTTGTTCTGAGAAATGTTCAGATCCTACATACAAACGATAAGAGTCCATTCAAAACCATCACCTACTGGGACATAAGCTATATGATTAGGCAATTTAGAAATGAATGAACCATGGCAGGGTATATTTTTTAAAGTTGTAAATGCTTTATTAAATTGTGAAATATGTATGATTACCTGAGCTCTGCAACACGTTCTGCAAACACCCAGTAGTAAGCCACGGTGGAATTACCTTAGATGATTTCTTTACTTTGGATTTGATTGAAAGGGCCTGACGTGGGCAAATAGATGTCATTACTTCTGGTGTTTGCTTCCAGTGATATCTCCCAGCTATGAATAGAATTTTATGAGTACACAATAAAACATATGCTTTGCTATATTTGACTGCCTGGAAATATACACTACATGACCAAAATGATGTAGACCCCTGCTCGTCAAAGATCTGATTCCAAAATCATGGGCATTAATATGGAGATGGTCCCCCCCCCTTTGCTGCTATAACAGCCTCCACTCTTCTGGGAAGGCTTTCCACTAGATGTTGAAACATTGCTGAGGGGACTTGCGTCCATCCAGCCACAAGAGCATTAGTGAGGTCCGCACTGGTGTTGGGCGATTAGGCCTGGCTCACAGTCGACGTTCCAATCCTTCCCAAAGGTGTTCGATGGGGTTGAGATCAGGGCTCTGTGAAGGCCAGTAAAGTTCTTCCACAGCGATCTTGACAAACCATTTCTGTATGGACCTTGCTTTGTGCACGGGGGCATTGTCATGCTGAAACAGGAAAGGGCCTTCCCCAAACTGTTGCCACAAAGTTAGAAGCACAGAATTGCCATATGCTACAGTGTTAAGATTTTCCTGCACTGGAACTAAGGAGCGTAGCCCAAACCATGAAAAACAGACTGAGACTATTATTCCTCCTCCCACCAAACTTTACAGTTGGCACTATGGCTTCGGGCAGGTAGCATTCTCCTGACCTCTGCCAAACCCAGATTAGTCCGTTGGAAAGCCAGTTGGTGAAGCGTGATTCATCACTCCAGAGAACGCGTTTTCACTGTTGCAGCGTCCTATGGCGGCAAGGTTTACACCACTCCAGCCCACATTTGGTATCTGCCATGGAAATCCATTTCATGTAGTTCGCGACGAAGTCTTGCGCTGACGTTGCTTCCTGAGGCAGTTTGGAACTCGGTAGTGAGTGTTACAACCGAGGACAGACAATATTTACACTCCACAGTTCGGCAATCAGTGGTCCCGTTCTTTGAGCTTGTGTGGTCTACCACTTCGCGTCTGAGCCGTTGTTGCTCCTAGACATTTCCACTTCACAGTAACTGCACTTACAGTTGACCGGGGCAGAAATTTGACAAAATGTTGTTGGAAAAATGGCATCCTATGACGGTGACACATTGAAAGTCACTGAGCTCTTCAGTAAGGCCATTCATTTGCCAATGTTTGTCTACGGAGATTGCATGGCTGTTTGCTCGATGTTATACACCTGTCAGCAACGGGTGTGGCTGAAATAGCCAAAACCACTAATTTGAAGGGGTGTCCACATACTTTTGTGTATATATAGTGTATCTACATAGTATATACCCTGTAAGAGTTCCTATTGGCTGTTGGGCTTTGTTCTTTTTTCTCTCCCATTGGAATCTCCACAAAATCGGACATAGGACCAAAACTTTGCTCCAATCAGGAACCTTCTTTTTTTCAGACAGTGAGTAAGGGTAAGCTGGCCCAGTGCACAATCTGGACACATCTGTTGGACTAGATAAATACTAATCAACTGTTACATGATTAGTCGGCTTGCTAAAAAAAGCTTTTAGTAACCTAATTTTCTTTTTTGGGGGGAGGGCGGAGTTTGGGGGAGCGCATCGTTAGAAATTTAAATCAAAGCCGTCCCTTCTCCCTCAAAAGGAATTGTTTGATGCCTTTTCTGAGTGCAGTGGGTCAAGGCAAGGCAGACAAAGCGTTGGTCTGTTTGTGCCGAGGTGTTACGAAAGATTCCAAACAGTCGATTCTTTTAGTGTCTCAGATTCCCTGTGTTGGGTCAGCGACACTGCAGACGACATGAAACGATGATGAGAATAAGGGTCTGCTCCAGGGTTTGTTGATACTCTGTTATCTAATGCTTTTAACTGTGTACTCTGCAAGCGCTGATGAAGGCTGTTGTGATGTTGACAGTGGATTGCTAATAGTAAACACTGATTTGTGAGTGGACCACAAACATGAAATATGGGACTTTCAAAAGTTTATTTGACCCCGAGATGAGAATATCTGTGACGTACGAGCCTCCGTTTCCGCTGTGCAGATTTTTTGTTAATTAGCTTTTTATAAGGGACCACTCTAAGAAGTAGTGGTACATGAAGTTTATTGCGTTGTGTGCGAAAAGATCTTCCCTTAATGTTGTTTTGAGTTAGATTTGGTGCTTCTGCTTTAATGTTCAAACTAATTAGATGTAAATTAATGAATTACTTATTTTTTTGTCTTTCTTTAATTAGTTGAATTAGTCCTATTCTCTCTGGTTTTGCCCAGTCGTTGGCGGTATCTGTCCCGTATCCGTTTGTCTGTGTATTCATACTAGTGGCGGTCCATACTGTATACCAGTCGGTCAAAGATGGACAGTAGAAGCAGTAGATGTTGTGGCTGCAACATAGGTTTCATTAATTAGGCCTATTATGTAAAGGCACATTGATTTCTGTTAGTAAACCAGCTGGCTAGTGGCTCAGACATGTAGACAAAGAAAGGCCCTGACAGCATTCAAACAAATGAATATTTTCCTCTAAAGCAGGTCCGTGTTTCATGTATGGCCTCCTATGTCACATGTAAAGCCCTGTTTCTGCCGGGACTCACAAAACCGTTTGTCTACCACAGCGGAGATTTCAAAATGCAACTTCCCCACAAACCGTATAGAAAAAATGACAAAGAATAGCTTTTAGCCTTGGCCTCCGCTGACGATTTGACATTTGATGTGATGCCTTTGCTGGCATGCTATGCTACCTGGAGGCAAATGTAGATTCGTATCATCCAATTGCCGCCTGCATGTGTAACTTGTTAACGTTGCAAAAAAAAAAAAAAAAAAGGGAATTTCTAAGAGCACTTGTACAGTGTTTAAGTTGTTTAGCAAATGGGTTTGTTTAACCTCACGTTTTGTTGAATTTCACTTGAATTAATGAAATTATGCCCTCAACTTCATGCACCATGCCCACGAGAGAGAACGAGTGAGAGACACACACACACACACACAAAATGGTTCCCTTCAGATTATTAAAACAATAACAAGCAGAGTTTCAAACCATATGCTTTAATCACTACCTACCTGCACTCGTTGGTAATTGATAATCACAACCAGTTTATCATGCAGCATGACAAAACCGAGTGAAAGTGTCTTTGTCTATCTCGTTTTTCAGAGATTGCTTGGCCATTATTTAGGCTAAAATAAATATGGCAAAATATATGGCTCGTGTTGCTGCTGCCTTGGCTCAATGCTTATATTGGCAGTAGATGACATACCCTTGGTCTTAAAACACTGGGCTTTAAAACAATGCATCGGCAGTTGATTGTGGTTACATAATTGAAGAGCATACTTTTTTTTTTTTTCATCCATTCCAGGATTTATTGACATGGTGCCAGTAGCGGCTAGACTATAATAATCTTAGATTGTTTTGGGGCCTGCCACTTGGCTCCAGTACATTCTCATGTGTTCCGTTTACTAGGCCTTTTTTTCATCTGCCCAAAGCTGACGTTTGACACTTCAATATGCAACATCACAACTATTCCTTCAAACATTTAATCTACCTGTGTCTATCTATTCTATGTAAACTATTGATGCCAGATGCCGGTATTACGCTGTAACAATCAATTATATAAAACACACACTCCTGTTAATATCTCATGTAAATGACAGCAGTTACCAATGCAGACATTTATCTGAGACAATTTCAGAAATGTCAGTATATTGGATTAATAAAGTTTGGCCAATATGGTGAGAGCGCGGTGTAAGACCATAGGTATGAAACAGTTAAGGAGAACTGTAAGTTATGTGCACAACGTCCCAGTTGCTCTCTTTCATGGGCCCCTCCGTTAGAGGCAGTAAACTGCCTTTATTCACACTGTGTCATGAGCCTCCCTGAAACTGAGCCCTGAGGAGTGTCTCCTGCTTTTTTATATATACAAAAACACAAACACACACACACACACACACACACACACACACACACAGTTTGATCATAGTAGGCCTCCTTTGTTAAGCCATTGGCGCTTAAGTCTTTTCACCTTGACGGCTGGACGAACCCGCCAGAGTGTAGGGAACGGGGTTGAAGGGTGGACGAACCCGCCAGAATGTAGGGGACAGGGTTGAATAATGGACAAACCCACCAGAGTGTAGGGGACAGGGTTGAAGGGTGGACGAACCTGCCACAGTGTAGGGGACCAGGTTGAATAGTGGACGAACCCGCCAGAGTGTAGGGGACAGGGTTGAATAATGGAGAGTGTAGGGGACAGAACCCGCCAGAGTGTAGGGGACAGGGTTGAATAATGGACGAACCCGCCAGAGTGTAGGGGACAGGGTTGGATAGTGGACGAACCCGCCAGAGTGTAGGGGACAGGGTTGGATAGTGGACCCGCCAACCCACCAGAGTGTAGGGGACAGGGTTGGATAGTGGACGAACCCACCAGAGTGTAGGGGACAGGGTTGGATAGTGGACGGGATTAACACCATACACTGCAGTATGGAGTAGTCTGGCTCTCTGTGACTTCATTTTGGTCCGGCATAGCATACATAGCATTTGTAAACAAAGTGAGATCAGTCATATGTTTTAGTTAGTAGGCTGTTGATAGCAAGATGAAGACCGATTAGGCTTTTTAATCAAAATTTAATGGGGAAGCAGGGAGCCTAGTGGTTAGAGCATTGGGCCAGTAACCGAAAGGATCGAATCCCCGAGCTGACAAGGTAAAAATCTGTCGTTCTCATTGTTCCTAGGCTGTCATTGTAAATAAGAATTAGTTCTTAACTGACTTGCCTAGATAAATAAAATAAAACATGTAAAAATTATAATTTGAGTTGCAGACCTCCAGTCTTGTCTGGATAAGCCCGCCCTTCAGACAGACCTCCGCAATGATGTTTTGTAATGCTTGCTGAAGACACTGAATACTACTGTGTAACTGTCTCCCCCACCCAAACATCCTTAAACCAAAATAGACCATTGATAATTGCAGATGAATCCGATATTTATCTGTTTTAGTTCTAAGAAGGTTCCCTGAAATGCCGTGTGACATGTTTGTGGGGTGTTTATTGTCAGGCTGGGATTTCAATACATTCAGATCCATTCTTCTCTTTGTCAGCCAGTGGCAAAATAATACAGCAGAATTGGTAACAGAACCAGATTTTCTTTCTTTCTTTTTTCTTTCTTACTCTCTTGTCTCACTTGTTCTTTCACTATCTCTCTCTGTCTCTTTCACTATCTCTCTCTGTCTCTTTCACTATCTCTCTCTGTCTCTTTCTCTATCTCTCTCTGTCTCTTTCTCTATCTCTCTCTGTCTCTTTCTCAATCTCTCTCTGTCTCTTTCTCAATCTCTCTCTGTCTCTTTCTCTATCTCTCTCTGTCTCTTTCTCTATCTCTCTCTGTCTCTTTCACTATCTCTCTCTGTCTCTTTCACTATCTCTCTCTGTCTCTTTCTCTCTGTCTCTCTCTCAATCTTTCTATCTCTCTCTGTCTCTTTCACTATCT
The DNA here is from genome assembly GCF_018296145.1 of Oncorhynchus tshawytscha. Classification (NCBI taxonomy): domain Eukaryota; kingdom Metazoa; phylum Chordata; class Actinopteri; order Salmoniformes; family Salmonidae; genus Oncorhynchus; species Oncorhynchus tshawytscha. The sequence continues at coordinate 11,130,279 of NC_056444.1, forward strand.
CTCTCTGTCTCTTTCATCTCTCTCTGTCTCTTTCTCATCTCTCTCTGTCTCTTTCTCAATCTCTCTCTGTCTCTTTCTCAATCTCTCTCTGTCTCTTTCTCAATCTCTCTCTGTCTCTTTCTCAATCTCTCTCTGTCTCTTTCTCAATCTCTCTCTGTCTCTTTCTCAATCTCTCTCTGTCTCTTTCACTATCTCTCTCTGTCTCTTTCACTATCTCTCTCTGTCTCTTTCACTATCTCTCTCTGTCTCTTTCACTATCTCTCTCTGTCTCTTTCACTATCTCTCTCTGTGAATCCTTTGTCTGGGGCTCATTTGCTCTGGGCTGCATCACCATTTCCTAACAGCAGAGATTTAGACCAGATTAGTCGACTCTACGGCATGGCATGGCACAGACAGACAGTCAGGCAGGCAGGCAGTCAGACAGACAAACAGACTTGCAGGGAGTCAGGCAGACAGGCAGGCAGTCAGACAGTTGAGATTTGCTTATGTTTTTCGACCAGAAAGTGTGTTTGTGGTTGTGTGTGTGTGAGGTTGTGGCTGTGTGTGTGTGGTTTTGTGTGTGGTTGTGTGTGTTTGACAGGAAGGGAGGTTTTGAAGTGTAACAGGATGTAGCTGAGAGACGCAGGATCACGCCTCACTGGCGTTGTGACCAGCACTGTGTCTCCCCTGACGATCTTGTCTGATGGTGTGTGTGTGTGTTCGAGAACTATTAGTTTTGTTGATGACTCATCCTAGCCTTATGTATGACAGTAAAGCTATACCTGGGCCAGAAACGCAGGCTCTGTAAAATTACTTAGTGCATAGGTGTGCATTGGAAAATATATCTAAGAATCCTTTGGTTTATTGTATTCGCCAACTTGGTTTCTAAGCCGAAATACTTTCAAGGAGATCGTTCATGGGACTTCATGTTTGATGTTGTTTTCATAAACTTGATGAACCATTGTATTCAAAAAGGGATGACCATGAATAACAATGTGGATATTGCTGCATTCACGGTTTATGGAATATGTATCCACATGCACAAACTGAAACACTGGAGCATTTAGTGACAGCAAACCATAGCTGACAGGCAGGCTACCCAAAGGGCTTCATTGAGTGAGTTGATTACTCTTTACACGTGACTGAGAATGTCGTCTCACCAGAACTTTGTCTTTTCATTTGTCTGTGGTTACCATAACACAACAGTGTTGCGGAAGACACAGGAAGAATTCCCTCCCTCCCTCCCCACACACACACACACACACAGTTGTTTTGAGCTGAACGTCCACAACATCCTTGTGTTCTAGGTCAGGTATCAGACCATCCTGAACATGGCCTTTACATGACTGTGATGTCACCCATCACCTGGACATAACTGTGGCCCTAACGACTAGAGTCACATCCGCCATAGATTGACCCTGTGTTGTGGCACTAAAGACAGCGGTATCCTAGCACAATCTCCCTCTCTGGTCCAATGGTGGGTATACAAGGGATAGCGATGATACCCAGGGGTGGGTGAGTGTGCCCAGGGAATCTGAGGTGATCGCACTGGTAGTGGTGTGGAGGGACTGGAGGATGCCCGAAAAGCAGCCAGGGACTTCATTAGCCACAGGCCCATGGGCTAGTTGTTTCTAACCCAACTGCTAATGACTCTTTTTTTCTCTTCGCCACATCACTAATGAAGGCTTAGGTTCAGTAAAGGACGTGCTGGTTAAATGGAAGAGCTAATGGGCTTCAGTGTTTTGTTTATGTGTTTTTGTGTCACCAGGTGCTCCCCAGGGCTCAATGTTGGGCCCTGTGAGTTTTGACTGTGGGGACTCACAGGGCTGCTTTAGCATTCCCCATCCCTGTGATAGGCTGCCTGTCAAATAGGGTACATAGGTTCTCTACAGTTATTTAGTTTTTTTTGCTCAAGTGTTTTTTTTTTCAGGAATTGAAACTGGTTCATAGTTGTGAATTTCACATTATTGTGGATTTCAGTAGACTGGGTACCTCGACTTTTTGCACTCCACAATTAATTAACTTTCTTAGCCAATTTTTGGGGGACAAAATTGTAGAAAATTATAGGCTGTGTGCTTGTCAGTCGTTATAGAACATTCTAGAGCACCCTCATTGCAATCCCTGTGATACTGACAGTCTTAGGTTGAGTTGACAACAGTGCAAGTAATGACTCATATGGGGGAAAAACATCCGATTTTCCTCAGTCATGAGACCGACAGGACCTGGCTCAGTGTTATTGTAACGTAGTAACATGGCACACGTTAAAGCAACATCCCCATATCTTCTCCATTCTCCCTGTAAACACACAGTACAGCAGCGTCTGGGCTGATACGGGCAGATGAACTGTCTCTGTGTCCTCCTCTCCGCTTAGCGACTTCCTGTTCTCGCGATGAGATCATCAGCCTTGGCCAGGAAACTGCCCTGGCATGCAGACGCACTCTGCTTTGCATGTGGAGAGAGATCCTGACTCGGTGCATCAAAATGTCACCTGTAACTAATGGGAGCAAAGAGGAAGTCTGAGAGGTGCGGTTGTGCTCATATACACAGTTGGATTTCAGTGTGTGAAGGGAGACATTCACAGTAAACCTGTTAAGTGAAGCTTATTAAGATGTAGTTTCGAGGTGTAGGTTATTACCATTAACTATCTTGCATATTTTGCACATTACAGTGTGTGGAGGAATTGTTTTTCTGATGGTAGTAATTGAGGTGTGAAAGTAAAAAAGTAAACTGTCAAAATGAGTAAATGGCCTCCTACTGTGTTTTTGTTTCTAGAAAATGGTTGACACGTTTTTTTTTTTGACAATAGATTCACAGTCGATACTGCGCAATAGTTCAGCGCAGACTGTTTAGCTGAAATCGTGAACAAGCTGCCATTTACAAGGTTGTTCAAACTTCACTCAAGGCCTTGTTGCATCGGCGTTAGCGACTTTAGCATCCGAGTTTGTTTTGCATCTCTGTTGCCATTTGTTTGCCTGTATTGTGGTTATTATGCGATGACCCCACCGGGGGACTAATTATTGTAAACCCAGCTCTCGGCTCTCTAAGGAACAAGCGGGTGGGAAAACAAGTCTTCTCTTTCTCAGAACCTCACTCCCTCTCTTCTCTCTTCGCCTTCCTGCCTCCACTCGTCCCTCCCTCCCTCTCTCTTTCCCATTGGTATACTTCTGAGGCAGAAGACGGCAAACAGTGTGTTTTGTGTTGCATCCCCAAAAAATATTTTGGATTTTAGTGCTGGTTGGTCCCTAAACGTTCAGCTTTATATTGTCATGTCTTTCTCAGTTGGGCTTTTTAAAGTTAACCTTTATATTGGTGTGTCTGTGACTGTCTAGAAGACAACACTGTTAGATGTTAGATTAGCCCGGACCTCATATGAAACAAGTCCCCTTCCCACCCTCCTCCACTACACAGGCAAGTGAGTGGAAGAGCAGTCTATCATTGAATAGGTAATTATGGGGATGTTCATTCTCAGGGAAGGGTATAATTCCCCTTCCCCTTATTCTTGTTTTTTTGTGTTGACGTCGTGAAAACAGCCGTTTTCCACCGTAGTTGTACTTCTCATCCTATAGGACCAGTCTGTTCACCCGCTGCACCACCTGAGTAATGTACAATGATTATCTACCATGCTGCTACAGAGGACACTCACATCAAATGTACTTTCATCTATCATGCAACTGTACAGCAAAGCCAACATGATGACAGGTTGTCTCTCTTGTCTGAAACCAAAGCTCCTGTTGAAGACGCCGTGCTCCCTGAGCTGTCACGTGTCTCTCCTTCTCCTAACCCCGTCTCTCTCTCTCTCTCTCTCTCTCTCTCTCTCTCTCTCTCTCTCTCTCTCTCTCTCTCTCTCTCTCTCTCTCTCTCTCTCTCTCTCTCTCATATGAACAACAGGAGTTCTTTGAGCATGCCAAACAGCTGTGGGACGATGAAGGCGTGAAGGCTTGCTTCGAGCGCTCCAACGAGTACCAGCTCATCGACTGCGCACAGTAGTGAGTACCCCCTGGGCCCCAACCCTCGTGCCCTCCCTTCCTCCCCATCTCTCTCTTCCACTCTCACCATTCTTTTCCCATTCCCCTTTCTCCTCTCTACCCTTCTCTCCCCAACGCCCCTCTCCACCCTTCTCTCTTCCTCCCTGTCCATTTTCTCCCTCTGTCCTATTCCTTTATCGCTCTCCATTCCCCTTTCCATTCCTATACCTCCCTCCCCATCCCTCTTTCCATTCCTATACCTCCCTCCCTCCCCATCCATCTTTCTCTTTCCATTCCTCCCTCTTTCTCAAACTCCATCCTTCCCTCTTTCCTCCTATATACCTCTCTCCCCATCCCTCTTTCCTCCTATATACCTCTCCCCATCCCTCTTTCCTCCTATATACCTCTCTCCCCATCCCTCTTTCCTCCTATATACCTCTCTCCCCATCCCTCTTTCCTCCTATATACCTCTCTCCCCATCCCTCTTTCCTCCTATATACCTCTCTCCCCATCCCTCTTTCCTCCTATATACCTCTCTCCCCATCCCTCTTTCCTCCTATATACCTCTCTCCATCCCTCTTTCCTCCTATATACCTCTCTCCATCCCTCTTTCCTCCTATATACCTCTCTCCATCCCTCTTTCCTCCTATATACCTCTCCCCATCCCTCTTTCCTCCTATATACCTCTCCCCATCCCTCTTTCCTCCTATATACCTCTCTCCCCCATCCCTCTTTTCTCCTATATCCCTCTCTCCCCCCATCCCTGTGGACTCTCCATCTCTCCACTGACGTTGCGTGTCTCGCAGTCTGCTAACCCGAACCCCCAGAAGCCCACGTGCCAGGTGCGCTGTTGTGACGACCAAAAGACACGCACAGTTGTGATAGTACCCTTAAAACCGTATTTTGAGACGCACGCTACCGGTGAAGAGAGGAGAGGGCTTTTAGCGTTGTTCACAACACGTGTCTTTTACCCTCCACTGAGGTAACTGTTCTTTCAGGCTATTTCACCCAGTCACATTGATGTCCCCCAGGAAGGTAGCGCTACCTGGGGTTTAACATGTGGATCGCTTAGAGGCTTGGTCCAAATGACAATGTTTGTGTTCCATCTCAGGGTGCTGGAAATTACCGACTGAAATTCATACCACCCCAATATAATTTTTCTGGTTAGCGGTGCGTGAAGAAAACACACGCAGGCACACATGTATTGTTCTGCATAACTACTCATCCCCAAGTAACAGGTGACCCTGTTGGAAGAATCCAGTGGAGAGGTTGATGAAAGTACCTTAATTAAGCCAGTCCGGTTGTTTTACGTGTAAGGATATTCATTGTGTGTTACTCAAGCTTCCTCGTTAATGAAAGGTGGATTCCCTCTGAGAGGCAATTTCCATCCCATCACAGCCCTGGTTGCTCTCTCAACCAATGGTGCGTCTCCGTTGACTCTCCTCATGTGCCCTGGGCATTCTGATTGGCCTTTTAGACCTCATATAATCACCCATGGAGCTCTGACAAAGTCTTCCAAGTCCTCAGAGGTGCTCTTCAGGGAGTTTAATGGCACATCATGTTTTGGCTATTTGTGTGTGTATGAATGTGTATATATATATATATATATACACACAGTACCAGTCAAAAGTTTTGACACACCTACTCATTCAAGGGTTTTCATTTATTTGTACTATTTTCTATGTTGTAGAATAATAGTGAAGACATCAAAATTATGAAATAATATACAGTTGAAGTCGGAAGTTTACATACACCTTAGCTAAATACATTTAAACTCAGTTTTTCACAATTCCTGACATTTTGTCCTAGTAAGTATTCCCTGTCTTAGGTCAGTTAGGATCACCACTTTATTTTAAGAATGTGAAATGTCAGAATAATAGTAAAGAGTGATTTATTTCAGCTTTTATTTTTTCATCACGTTCCCAGTTGGTCAGAAGTTTACATACACTCAATTAGTATTTGGTAACATTGCCTTTAAATTGTTTAACTTGGGTCAGATGTTTTGGGTAGCCTTCCACAAGCTTCCCACAATATGTTGGGTGAATTTTGGCCCATTCCTCCTGACAGAGTTGGTGTAACTGAGTCAGGTTTGTAGGCCTCCTTCCTGGCACCTTCTTTTTCAGTTCTGGCCTCACATTTTCTGTAGGATTGGGGTCTGGGCTTTGTGATGGCCACTCCAATATCTTGACTTTGTTGTCCTTATGCCATTTTGCCACAACTTTGGAAGTATGCTTGGAGTCATTGTCCATTTGGAAGACCCATTTGCGACCAAGCCTTAACTTCCTGTACATACAGTGCAACATGTTGTCGACGATGTGCTTGAATGAGAGTAGACAATATGTGACTCAAGGTTATGATTTCCATAGCTTTTGTTTAAGAGGAGCACTCCAGACACCACTTGGCTTGCTGGCCGAGTTCTAGTCTCTGATTGTGCTCCCCTCTTCGGTGTGAAGCAGGGTTTTATACCACCGGCAAGTTCTGTGACCATGAAATACACACAAGTTGTCCCTTTTCTGATCTCCAGTCAGTCAGAACGTGGCTGTGAGGTGTTTGGATTGGAGTGGCATGAAATGTGACGTCAGACACCCTTGTTGTTCCTCTCCTAGGAAGACACACATTATGCTGAGGCTTACAGAAGGCAGACACACACCCGTCTAGTGTTTGTTCTGGCTAACTGTGTGTGTGTGTGTGTGTGTGTGTGTGTGTGTGTGTGCGTGCGCGCATTCACACATCGCTCAATGCCATGACGCACAGTAGCTCCACTGTATCCATGTTTAACAGCTCTATCTCGTTTCCATTGACAATATCTCTGCCTTCTGTATACTGAAACAAAGTGACACCCGTTGGGGCTAGGAGGAGGAAACTGTTATCTGTCAGGGCCCATAACTGACGCTTAGCTCTAAGTTAGCATGACAGCGCATTTCAACCTCTGTTCCTGTCAATTTAGCCGTAGCTAGCATGATAACGTGTTCTTTCTAGTCTGCTCACTTTGTTTCGCCTTAAAGGTAGATTCCGCGATATGATGTCATTGTACACAGCTGGTAGACAAACGTCTACTCTGCCAAGGCTGCCACTATTGGCTGCTTAAATTCTGATGTCGGTAAGCAGGAAGTCGCCCCTCTGTTTTGATGATGTCATATTGCTGTGTCTTTAAGTCGTGATTGTCCATTGGTGGCTGGTTCAGAGCCATCATCAGAACCAGCATCTACGTGGTGCTATTCTTAGGTCCTCCAATGAACGTGTAAAGCAATGGAAACTGCTGAGCAATCAGTGCTCGCTAGCACCCCCTTGTTCAGTTAGCTGCTGCCATCTCTCCAGCCCCAATTGAAACGCAAAATGATTATAGGCCGATCCAAGTGCTTGTGTCAAAGAGGATGCCCATATTGACGTTCCACAATCCTATAAGCCAGTCAATACCGACTGTATATTGTACATGTAGGGCTGTTTTGGGAGGAGGGGTAGATCCATTTTCAGCATTTGAATTGATTTCAATGTTCTGTTCCATTGCCTAGTCCGTTGGAGCCTTTGGGCCATGCAATGAAGCATCGTTGTTTGGAAAAGCCCATAAATGTCATGGAATGGCTCCTTTGTTTCATTCCACTTTGTTTACTCATTAGTGTTTTGTCCAGAGTTTGACTCAACTTGTTCTAAAGTAAAGTGTCAACTTTACTTTGTACTTGTAGCATCCTGTATCAATACAAAACAGTCAGTTGTGGGTATATTACACTATTAAAAAATATACTATTAAAAGTCCAACATTTTAACTTGCCAACAACAACCATACCAAAGATTCTGACATTCGTCTAGTTTTATATACAATACTGTGCCGTAGCTTGAGAGCTAGCATCTAGATGCACTTCCCTTTGTGTACCATGGAGTTTATCCCCTAGCTTGCTGTACGTTTCAGTAACTGAGATCATACTAGTACTCAAGAATTCCTCCCTTGACAGGTAATCTCGGCTTCAGGCTACTTCATCCTGATATACAAAACTCCAATGATTTAAGCCCGTCAAAATGGATGCCTTCAACCTGTGACTTAACGTTTGAATTTTGGGGGGGGACGACACATTCTGAAATTGCATTTTTGTCCCCCTAGTTTTATCATTGGAATGCGATACAGAACGAGGCAACGATGTGATTTAGGACCTAGCTAACGCCTCTGAGCGGTCGGGTAGGCTGTTTGGAGTGTTTATCTGACTTGGGGGGGAATAAGAATATTGCCGCCCTCCCACTTCTAAAACCAAAGTTGCGCCCCTGTATACACATAATAACTATATGTTGTACTCTCAAAGCTACACGGTAACTCCTGTCGGCTGTGTCACTGATACTGGTAGCTTAGTGGTTAAAACGTTGGGCCAGTGACCGAAAGGATGCTGGATCGAATCCCCGAACTGCCAAGGTAAAAATCTGTTGTTCTGCTCCTGAGCAAGGCAGTTAACCCACTGTTCCCTGGGCCCCGAAGACGTGGATGTTGATTAAGGCAGCTCCCCGAACCTCTCTGATTCAGAGGGGCAGGGTTAAATGAGGAAGACACATTTCAGTTGAAGGCATTCAGTTGTACAACTGACTAGGTGTCCCACTTTCCCTACTCATGTGGTCATGTATTTGATAGCTACCACCTCCAAAACATTAGCGCTAGCATGGTAAGTGTTAGCACAATAGACGTCATCATTAGCTTAGCACAGTGGTGTGTGTGTGTGCTCATTAGCATTAGCATGCTAAAGCTGTAGATCCTGGTGTGTGTGTGTGTGTGTGTGTGTGTGTGTGTGTGTGTGTGTGTGTGTGTTGTTTGTGTGTGCTCATTAGCATGCTAAAGCTGTGTGCGCTAGTTGCAGATCCTGGTTGTTTGCTCAGTAGGCAGTAGGAAGCAGAGGACACTGTTGATGTTGCAGGCTGATAAGGCCTTAATATAGTCCTGTGGGAGCACAATAGGTGCCCTGTTCTGGCTTGCCTGTTCTGTTTCTAGCTGGGGAGAGCATTGTGTGTACACAAACCCTGCACTCCCTCTCCAGGCCAGCCCTAGTTAATCTAGATGGTCCTATGTGGAGACTCCCAAGTGTACCGTTTCCCCCTGCCCAAACCAGATTGTAAGCAGCCTTTAGTTTACGTTTCTGTCTCAGCCGTATTTCAAACTGCGCCACTGTCCGCCCAATGAACGTTAGTGTTTTTGTTTTGTTGACGAAGCAGTACATATTCTGTTCTATCAGTGATGTCATGGGGGAAAAGCACTGTTGTTTGCAGTAACGTCTTTGTTGTAATATTGCAAACGGATGTGGCAGTTTGACCATTAAGGGTTCTAGCTTTAAAGATATTATCCGGGACTCTTGTATACCTTTTAGCCAGTAGTTCTGAAAGTAGTGCTCATGAGCCAAAAGTGGTCCCCTAAAATTGCGTACTACATCACATACAGTGGGGCATAATTTGCAAATAAATTCATTAAAAATCCTACAATGTGATTTTCTGGGTTTTTTCCCCCTCATTTTGTTTGTCATAGTTGAAGTGTACCTATGATGAAAATTACAGGCCTCTCTCATCTTTTTAAGTGGGAGAACTTGCACAATTGGTGGCTGACTAAATACTTTTTTGCCCCACTGTATGTGCACCACGTCATTGCTCTCTTACTCTGCTGTGTGGGTCTTGCTAGCTGTGACTCAAATGGCAAGGGGCTGAAGCCCATTGGCTGAAACTCGAATTGCTGGCCTACTCGAATTGCTGGCCTACTCGAGGGCTGGCCTACTCAGGGAAAATGTAAGGGAAATGGCACTTTTGGCATTTCAGACTTGAAAAAATGTATCAGCCCTACACAAATGTCCATTATTAAATCTACATAATAATTCCTGTTGCTGCAGGAATATTTTCCTGCTGTATCAAACTGGCTTAAATTAAGATCTTAGATCTGTAAAAACGTTATTCTGCTTATAGATTACGCCTGTATGACCTACACATTTAGACATCCAGCCCAAAACGGGAGGTTTAAAAAAAAAAAAAAACGTACTAGTCGCCAAAGTACCGGAGCATGTCACCAACTCTGGTGCTTTTGGAATGGGCTTTGGCTGAACGCGTATACCCTGAAAAACTGGTATTGAGATTTCAATTTGAGATCAATTAATGTTCTGATTGAGGTGTGGCGTTCACCAGTTATGTCAATGAATTCAGGAATATCAGGACTTCCTATGTACATTTGCCATACAAGGGCTTCCTAGAAGATTGTTCAATGCAGCCAAATTACTCAGTACAGTTGAATTCAACCACACACTGTGTCATTGTTCTATGATACAGATGCCTTATCTTAATTTGATCATCCTGTTGTTGCAGAAAGCTTGCTCAAATTAAGATCTTAAATATGTAGTGTTCATGTGGTTCTGCCGTTGTGCTGGATTTCTTCCAGATTATACAACGAGGAGCACCCGGGGTCAAGTGTGTAGCCTGGCCACCGGAGGTCCTCTGTAGATCAGTTTGTAGAGCGTGACGCTTCCAATGCCAGGATAGTTGGTTCGTTTCCCAGGACCACCCATACATAGAAACTGTGTGCACGTGTGACTGTAAATAGCTTTGGATAAAAGCATCTTGCTAAACAGCATATACTGCATAATGTCTTATTGCCCTTATATGGCCTGTCTTGTTTTGATGACCATTGCAGTTGTTAGTTCTATTTAATTCTGTGGTTGGACCCTGGTGCTTGCAACACTAGGGTGGTTCTGACTCCTGCATGAGCCACATATACTGGGCATACAGTTAAATACATAAAAATGACAATATCATGATAATGAAGTATTCTGTGACCCAGTATAAATGGTACAATCTGTAGGGGGTCCAATCAAAAACACATATTTTGACCAATGGGTAAAATGTAGGTAATTATGTAGATACTACTCTATGAAAAACTAATGTTCTAAACCTCATGTCTCTATCATAATCCGTTCAAAGGTTATTGGAGTTTTTCCCTTGTAGGATGGCTAGAATTAGGGTGACTAAATCAATGGAGGCCAGAGGGGGAAAAAAAGTGGTAAAAAAATCAGGAAAATAGCATTAAGTCAGCTAGGCTGGATGCTGTGAGAGTTGATGCTAACTGACAGGCTCACCGTTGAACTCATCTTTCTTCTCGAATCCAGAGGACATAAAACAATATAGAGGTAAGATACATATAAAGTAGATTTTAGATTTAGCATATCTGTCTGTTTTAAGTTAGAGATATCTATTGTTTTGCATGGGCTGCATCTCAATCTGCCGATGTTGGCCTTCCGCATCTGCAGTGGAAGTTGGCAGAGCTACAGCTCTGTTTGTCAGACTAGGAGACATCCCGGAAATCGATCTTCTCACAAAAACATATTTCACGTCCATTTGGGCTACAAAATAATCTGACCCCTCTATGACAAGATGAAACACTCACAAACACGATTAGAGGTCGACCGATTAATCGGAATGGCCGAGTTTTCTTAACAATCGGTATTTTGGACACCGATTTGGAATTATTATTATTTTTTTTACACCTTTATTTAATCTTTATTTAACTAGGCAAGTCAGTTAAGAACACATTCTTATTTTCAATGACGGCCTAGGAACAGTGGGTTAACTGCCTCGTTCAGGGGCAGAACGACAGATTTTCACCTTGTCAGCTCGGGGGATTCAATCTTGCAACCTTACAGTTAACTAGTCCAACGCTCTAACCACCTGATTACATTGCACTCCACGAGGAGTCTGCCTGTTATGCGAATGCAGTAAGCCAAGGTATGTTGCTAGCTAGCATTAAACTTATCTTATAAAAAAACAATCAATCAATCATAATCACTAGTTAACTACACATGGTTGATGATATTACTAGCTTATCTAGCGCGTCCTGCTTTGCATATAATCGATGCGGTGCGTATCGTTGCTCCAATGTGTACCTAACCATAAACACCAATGCCTTTCTTAAAATCAATACACAGAAGTCTATATTTTTAAACCTGCATATTTAGCTAAAAGAAATCCAGGTTAGCAGGCAGTATTAACCAGTTGAAATTGTGTCACTTCTCTTGCGTTCATTGCACGCAATGTCAGTGTATATGTAACCGTTTGGGCCACCTAATTTGCCAGAATTTTACGTAATTATGACATAACATTGAAAGTTGTGCAATGTAACAGGAATATTTAGACAAATGGATGCCACCCCTTAGATAAAATACGAACAGTATTGTTTTCGAGATGATAGTTTCCGGATTCGACAATATTAATGACCTAAGGCTTGTTTTTCTGTGTGTTAGTATGTTATAACTAAGTCTATGATTCGATAGAGCAGTCTGACTGAGCGGTGGTAGGCAGCAGCAGGCTCGTAAGCATTCATTCAAACAGTACTTTCGTGCGTTTTGCCAGCAGCTCTTTGTTGTGCGTCAAGCATTGCGCTGTTTATGACTTCAAGTCTATCAACTCCCGAGATGAGGCTGGTGTAACCAATGTGAAATGGCTTGCTAGTTAGCGGGGTGCACGCTAATAGCGTTTCAAACGTCACTCGCTCTGAGACTTGGAGTAGTTGTTCCCCTTGCTCTGCATGGGTAACACTGCTTTGAGGGTGGCTGTTGTCGTTGTGTTCCTGGTTCGAGCCCAGGGAGGAGCGAGGAGAGGGACGGAAGCTTTACTGTTACACTGGCAATACTAAAGTGCCTGTAAGAACATCCAATAGTCAAAGGTTAATGAAATACAAATGGTATAGAGAGAAATAGTCCTATAATTCCTATAATAACTACAACCTAAAACTTCTTACCTGGGAATATTGAAGACTCATGTTAAAAGGAACCACCAGCTTTCATATATTCTCATGTTCTGAGCAAGGAACTTAAACGTTAGCTTTCTTACATGGCACATATTGCACTTTTACTTTCTTCTCCAACACTTTGTTTTTGCATTATTTAAACCAAATTTAACATGTTTCATTATTTATTTGAGGCTAAATTGATTTTATTGATGTATTATATTAAGTTAAAATAAGTGTTCATTCAGTATTGTTGTAATTGTCATTATTACAAATACATTTTAAAAATCGGACGATTTAATCGGTATCGGCTTTTTTTTGGTCCTCCGATAATCAGCATCGGCATTGAAAAATCAAAGTCAGGCGGCCTCTAAACACGATGGTGTTCTCCGTTTTGCTCTATGATCTCTAAGTGTCACGGGAAGGTAACCTGGTGAATTGGGCATTTCCACATCAAAGGTGTAGGGATAATTCCACAAAATATTTTTTTCTGATCTTTCGTATATATCTCAGATTTAGGACAGACTCTTCAAAACAAACTTCCTTTTGATTTATTTTTGGACTAACTGTTTTTCCATGTATGAGTCTGTTAATCAATGTGTTTCTATTGAATTATATATATATTAACCTACAGGGGTCTTAAAATTAAAAATCAAATGGCTAAAAGATCCATGGTATGTCTTAAAACATCTTAAAACAATTCCATATGTCAGTTTAGTATAAACCCAACCCCAGGCTTTATTACTGAATGATATGTTAGCTTAGTATAAACCCAACCCCAGGCTTTATTACTGAATGATATGTTAGCTTATGATAAACCCAACCCCAGGCTTTATTACTGAATGATATGTTAGCTTATGATAAACCCAACCCCAGGCTTTATTCATGAATGATATGTTAGCTTATGATAAACCCAACCCCAGGCTTTATTAATGAATGATATGTTAGCTTATGATAAACCCAACCCCAGGCTTTATTAATGAATGATATGTTAGCTTATGATAAACCCAACCCCAGGCTTTATTAATGAATGATATGTTAGCTTATGATAAACCCAACCCCAGGCTTTATTAATGAATGATATGTTAGCTTATGATAAACCCAACCCCAGGCTTTATTGCTGAATGATATGTTAGCTTATGATAAACCCAACCCCAGGCCTTATTGCTGAATGATATGTTAGCTTATGATAAACCCAACCCCAGGCTTTATTAATGAATGATATGTTAGCTTATGATAAACCCAACCCCAGGCTTTATTACTGAATGATATGTTAGCTTATGATAAACCCAACCCCAGGCTTTATTACTGAATGATATGTTAGCTTATGATAAACCCAACCCCAGGCTTTATTAATGAATGATATGTTAGCTTATGATAAACCCAACCCCAGGCTTTATTAATGAATGATATGTTAGCTTATGATAAACCCAACCCCAGGCTTTATTAATGAATGATATGTTAGAGAAAGACCCCACTGAACTGTTCAGAACATGAAGAATCATATTTGTCTTGGTGACATTAATTTCTAACATTTTTATTTTTATTTTACCCTTATTTTACCAGGTAAGTTGACAGAACTCATTCTCATTTACAGCAACGACCTGGGGAATAGTTACAGGGGAGAGGAAGGGGGATGAATGAGCCAATGGTGAAATGTATTTTATAACATAAGGAAGGGAAATTTCATCACCAAAGTGCATTTTCACCCACTCTGGGCGGGGAATTGCCAGGGACCGCATAATACAATATTATTACAATACTTTGGTGCCGATACGATATGTATTGAGATTCGATGTTCCAAATATTGCTCACCATATGTCTGCAAGAGACAGCCATGAGAAAACATGTTTTTTTTAATTTATCAGTCATGGAAATAAAAGTTAAACGAATAAATAATAATTGGCTCGCTTTAAAAAGAAGATGGAGCACAGACTATGAAGGGAAAATACTGGAGTTTTGGTGCAGTTACAGCCAACTAGTGCAACAATAACGATACAATACCCTATATTATCCAGAATAATATCCCGATTTTGTAACTTTATCATTTTTCTTTTTTGATCACTTCTTTGGGCAGAGTGAGGTGCACACCCTCCAATATGGCCTGGAATCAGAATCAACAAGTACATTTACACATACTGTACTCAGAATTTTACTTGGTGATATGATGCTGCTAGTGATGGACAACATTTAGAGACAGAATATTCTCAGAGGAGTTTACATGAAGTTTACATTCATTATATACAAAATAATCTGAACAAAAATATAAACTCAACATGGAACAATTTCAACGATTTCACTGAGTTACAGTTCATTTAAGGAAATCAGTCAATTGAAATAAATGTGTTATACCCTATGAATATCTGGGAAGGGGCAAAGCCATGGATGGGCCCGGGAGGCCATAGGTCCACACACTGGGGAGCCAGGCCCAGACAATCAGAATATGTTTTTCCCCACAAAAGGGCTTTATTACAGACAGAAATGCTCCTCAGTTTCATCAACTGTCCAGGTGGCTGGTCTCAGACGATCTCACAGGTGAAGAAGCCGGATGTGGAGGTCCTAGGCTGGCGTGGTTACACGTGGTCTGAGGTTGTGAGGCCGGTTGGACTTACTGCCAAATTCTCCAAAACGACTTTGGAGGTGGCTTATGGTAGAGAAATTAACAATAAATTCTCTGGCAACCGCTCTGGTGGACATTCCTGCAGTCAGCATGCCAGTTGCACAATCCCTAAAAACTTGAAACATCTGTGGCATTGTGTTGTGTGACAAAACTGCACATTTTAGAGTGGCCTTTTATTGCCCCCAGCACAAGGTGCACCTGTGTAATGATCATGGTGTTTAATCAGCTTCTTGATATGCCACACCTGTACATGTGGATGGATTATCTTGACAAAGGAGAAATGCTCACTAACAAAGATGTAAACAAATTTGTGTGCAAAATTTGAATAGGAAAAAAATAAGAGATTAGGACCGCAGCATAGGACCGCAGCATAGGACCGCAGCATAGGACCACAGCATAGGACCATAGCATAGGACCGTAGCATAGGACCATAGCATTTCACCATTGGGTAAAAATCACAAAATGTCAGCTAAAAGTGTGTTTTAATTTAGAAAATCTGTTCCCAAGTATTCCCACGAATAAAACGAGACATGATCGTGTCTCAATATAGTCAAGATATAAAATTATTGTTATTTTGAAATACAGTCTATTTTGGGGTTTAGTTGTGGTCAATTTGTAGTGTACAAATTATTATAACAAAAATTGTCCCGTGGCTGAATCTAGTTTCTACCCCTGCTATACAGGTATACACAAATGATACTCTGTGTTTAATGATATACATGATATGGCCCTCTCTACTTCATACACTATGTTACCACTAATCTGACGCACTAATTCTCATTCATGCAAAGTTAGTCAACAACTGTGTCGGTAGCAGTCTCTGGTAAAGTCAATGCTATCTCTAAGGATTGATTCAATGTCTAGTCTAGCTATTCACAGTTTAACACTTCGGCCAACCACACAATGCTTACTGTGTCAGTTTGTCAGTTTTGTACAGTGTATGCCAACATAATTTACTCCAGGCACGATACAAGCTAGTTGGTTGATTGGTAGACACTGACAGTTTATTGGTACATTAGTGGTGTGTGATTTGGAGGCAGAGGACCATAGCATATCACCATAAAGACAGATTAGGACCATAAAGACAGATTAGGAGCATAGCATATGACCATAAAGACAGATTAGGATCATAACACCATAAAGACAGATTAGGATCATAGCACCACAAAGACAGATTAGGATCATAGCACCATAAAGACAGATTAGGATCATAGCACCATAAAGACAGATTAGGAGCATAGTATTGCACCATAAAGACAGATTAGGAGCATAGCACAATAATGACAGATTAGGAGCATAGTATTGCACCATAAAGACAGATTAGGATCATAGCACCATAAAGACAGATTAGGAGCATAGCATAGCACCATAAAGACAGATTAGGAGCATAGCATAGCACCATAAAGACAGATTAGGAGCATAGCATAGCACCATAAAGACAGATTAGGACAGATTAGGACCGTAGCATGGGACAGATTAGGACCGTAGCATGGGACAGATTAGGACCGTAGCATAGGACAGATTAGGACCGTATCATAGGACAGATTAGGACCGCACCATAAAGACACATTAGGACCGTAGCATAAGGACAGATTAGGACCGTATCATAGGACAGATTGGGACCGTATCATAGGACAGATTGGGACTGTATCATAGGACAGATTAGGACCGTAGTATAGGACAGATTAGGACCGCACCATAAAGACACATTAGGACCGTAGCATAGGACAGATTAGGACCGTATCATAGGACAGATTGGGACCGTATCATAGGACAGATCGGGACCGTATCATTGGACAGATTGGGACCGTATCATAGGACAGATTGGGACCGTATCATAGGACAGATTGGGACCGTAGCATAGGACAGATTAGGACCGTAGCATAGGACAGATTAGGACCGTATCATAGGACAGATTAGGACCGTAGCATAGGACAGATTAGGACCGTATCATTGGACAGATTGGGACCGTATCATAGGACAGATTGGGACCGTATCATAGGACAGATTGGGACCGTAGCATAGGACAGATTAGGACCGTAGCATAGGACAGATTAGGACCGTATCATAGGACAGATTAGGACCATAACACCATGAAGACAGACTTGGAGATGACTACTCTGTGACTCATTCAGTATCTATGTGTGTACATGCGTATCTGTGCCTGTCTGCTTCTCTGAGTGTGTTTGTGTACGTGTTTCTGTTTCCGTCTGTGCGCATGCGTGCATCAGGAGAGAGAGAGAGAGAGAATATGCAGGAACAGCTGGAGAGCAGAACAGCTGGCAGCAGCGCTGTATTTTAGGCCCCAGCCAGCGCCTGTGGAGTTCTGTCCACTACTCCTCCTCTTTCTCATCCCCCTCCTCTCCTCGGGGTCTCTTCCCCCCCCCAGCTCCTCAGAGCTTATGTAAACGAGCTGTGGAGCTGGGGCGAGCTGGAGCTATTTTTAGCAGTGCGGAGTTGCAGAGCACAGGCTGGCTGCAGGGTCACGTGGCTGTGTGGCCAAATCAAAGGGAGGAACCCACCAATAGGCTGTAGACAAAGGAAGGTCAGGCACACACACACACACACACACACAGAGAGGTGGTCTGCACACATACACATTTAACACACACACACAGAACACACATACTAGGTACTGTAGTAGTACATGGGTCTTTCAGCACACACACACACATACATGTGTACATACATGCATACTGTACACACACACTCATAGACTGTACTACTTACATACACATATAAAATGTTCTTTGGTCTTTAGTGCACACACTAGCATAAACACACACCCACACCCACCCTTACTGAGAAGGTGAGACAGTGCACATATAGATTGCTTTGCTTGTGCACTCACACAGTCCTGCCAAACATTCAACTCAATCAAGCCACACGGGCTGAAGGCCTTAGGAGAGGATATCATTGTGACACCAGCTCTGATTATAGCAAAACACACACATTTGTGGTGCTACTGGATAGGGATAGGTGGCCCCTAGAGGAATGTGTGTGTGTGCTTGCAGACAGCTCATCCTTGTGTGAAGCCCCCAGTGCCTTCCACCCCCTCCTCTATCACTCAGGCGTGTGTGTGTGTGTGTGTGTGTGTGTGTGTGTGTGTGTGTGGTAGCCGTCTTAGGAAAGTGGAGGGGATGGCACCACACAGACTAGACACACAGAACAGAGCATTTGTCATATGCATGTAACTCACGCACTAATACACAGTCACACACCAATGCTCTGAAGATATTCTGCTTCTTAGAATGATATAGTCGTGGCCAAAAATATTGGCACCATTTCTTCCAGAAAACGGTTGAATTTAAAATGTCTTTTGATATCCACATATGTATGTCTTTGGTTTGCAGTGCAACAAAACCAAAATATCTGAATAATTTACTAAATGTTAGCTTATTCCACAAAGAAATCCTAAAATGGCCCGGACAATATTATTTGCACCTTCTAGAAGTTAGAAATATCGCTAATTCAACCAGTTTGAATATAGAAATGGACTCAATCTTCTGTTTTGTGTCACTGTGTGTACTGTAAATGAGCATGATGGAGAAAACAAACACAACCAGAGAATTATCTGAGGAGGTCTGACACAAGATTGTAGCCAAGCATGGACAATCTCAAGGCTACAAGTCCATCTCCAGAGACCTTGGTGTTCCTGTTTCCACCGTACGTAATGTGATCAAGACGTTTAAGGCCCATGCCACTGTAGCCAACCTCACTGGACGTGGCCTAAAGAGAGACCTTGGTGTTCCTGTTTCCACCGTACGTAATGTTATCAAGACGTTTAAGGCCCATGCCACTGTAGCCAACCACACTGGACGTGGCCGCAAGGGAGAACTTGATGGAAGATCGCAGCAAAGCATTGTTCCAATGGTGGAGAAAGCACCTCAATCAACTGCCACACAGATTCAAGCTGAACTTTAGACACAAAGTACGACAGTTTCAACTCACACCGTCCGTCACCAACTCAATGAAAGGGGGTTATATGGTAGGAGACCCAGGAGGACCCCACTACTGAGAGAGAGAGTAATGAAAAATCCTGACTGCAATTTGGATGCCAACATGCCAAAGTCCTTCTGGGAGAATGTCCTGTGGACAGATGAGACCAAATTAGAGCTTTTTGGTAAAGTACACCATCTCTGTGTTTACAGAAAGCAAAATAAAGTTTTAAAATAAAATAAAACCTTCCCTATAGTCAAACATGGAGGAGGTTCAGTGATATTTTGGGGTTGCTTTCTGCCTCTGGCACTGAGTGGCTTGAACGTGTGTATGGCATCATGAAATCAGAAGAATACCAAGGCACTTTGGAGTGCAATGTCAGAAAGCTGAGTCTCCGTCAAAGGTCATGGGTCTTCCAGCAGGACAATGACCCCAAACACACTTTAAAAGGTACCCAGGAATGATTCAAGACAACACGCTGGACTTGATCGCAGTTATTTTGACCAAAGTTTGTGCTACCAGATATTAAGTCTAGGATGTCAATTTAAATGTATATATTAAGTTCTAAATAAAAAAACAAAGGTTCTGTTTTATTAACAGGGAAATAATGACCTGTGGAGACCAAATACTTTGGTCAATTTCAACTTATTTTTAGGGAAAATTGTGTGTTACTTGAAAGAAGTGCAAGGGTACCAATATTTTTGTCCACGACTGTATACATGATATATCATGTCTGATCCACCTCTATGCAGACGACTCCATTCTGTATACATCTGGCCCTTCTTTGGACACTGTGTTAACTAACCTCCAGGCGAGCTTCAATGCCATACAACTCTCCTTCCGTGGCCTCCAACTGCTCTTTAAATGCAAATAAAACTAAATGCATGCTCTTCACCCGATCGCTGCCCACACCTGCCCACCCATCCAGCATCACTACTCTGGACAGTTCTGACTTAGAATATGTGGACAACTACAAATACCTAGGTGTCTGGTTAGACTGTAAACTCTCCTTCCAGACTCCTTCCAGACTTCCAGTTAAGCATCTCCAATCCAAAATTAAATCTAGAATCAGCTTCCTATTTCGCAACACAGCATCCTTCACTCATGCTGCCAAACATACCCTCGTAAAACTGACTATCCTACCGATCCTTGACTTCGACGATGTCATTTAATAAATAGCATCCAATACTCTACTCAGCAAATTGGATGCAGTCTATCACAGTGCCATCCGTTTTGTCACCAAAGCCCCATATACTACCCACCACTGCAACCTGTATGCTCTCGTTGGCTGGCCCTCGCTTGATATTTCTCGCCAAACCCACTGGCTCCAGGTCATCTATAAGTCTTTGCTAGGTAAAGCCCCGCCTTATCTCTGCTCACTGGTCACCATAGCAGCACCCACCCGTAGCACGCACTCCAGCAGGTATATTTCACTGGTCATCCCCAAAGCCAATTCCTCCTTTGGCTGTCTTTCCTATGCGTGCTCTGCTGCCAATGACTGGAAAGAACTGCAAAAATCACTGAAGCTAGAGACCCATACCTCTCTCACTAACTTTAATCATCAGCTGTCAGAGCAGCTCACAGATCACTGCACCTGTACGTAGCCCATCTGTAAATAGCCCATCCAGCTACCTCATCCCCATACTGTTATTTATTTTGCTCCTTTGCACCCCAGTATCTCTACTTGCGCACTCCTCTTCTGCACATCTACCATTCCAGTGTTTAATTGCTATATTGTAATTACTTCGCCACCATGGCCTATTTATTGCCTTACCTCCCTTATCCTACCTCATTTGCACACACTGTCACGCCCGGACCGTAGAGCTTTTTACGTCTCAAATTTGGTTTGGTTAGGGTGTGATTTGGGTGGGCATTCTATGTTCCTTTTTCTATGTTTTTGTATTTCTTTGTTTTGGCCGGGTATGGTTCTCAATCAGGGACAGCTGTCTATCGTTGTCTCTGATTGGGAACCATACTTAGGTAGCTTTTTCCCACAGGGGTTTTGTGGGTAGTTATTTTCTGTTTTGTGTTTCTGCACCTGACAGGACTGTTTCGGTTTTCATTCATTCTCTGTGTGAGTTTTGTTATTTAATGTTCAGTTGAAATATAAGTATGAACACCTACCACGCTGCACCTTGGTCCTCACCTTCTTCAACAGACGATTGTTACACACATTGTATATAGACTCTTTCTTTTGTATTATTGACTGTATGTTTGTTTATGTGTAACTCTGTGTTGTCTTTGTCACACTGCTTTGCTTTATCTTGGCCAGGTCACAGTTATAAATGAGAACTTGTTCTCAACTAGCCTACCTGGTTAAATAAAGGTGTTCTCAACTAGCCTACCTGGTTAAATAAAGGTGTTCTCAACTAGCCTACCTGGTTAAATAAA
Source organism: Oncorhynchus tshawytscha (assembly GCF_018296145.1). Taxonomy (NCBI): domain Eukaryota; kingdom Metazoa; phylum Chordata; class Actinopteri; order Salmoniformes; family Salmonidae; genus Oncorhynchus; species Oncorhynchus tshawytscha. The sequence continues at coordinate 11,151,901 of NC_056444.1, forward strand.
GGTGTTCTCAACTAGCCTACCTGGTTAAATAAAGGTGTTCTCAACTAGCCTACCTGGTTAAATAAAGGTGTTCTCAACTAGCCTACCTGGTTAAATAAAGGTGTTCTCAACTAGCCTACCTGGTTAAATAAAGGTGTTCTCAACTAGCCTACCTGGTTAAATAAAGGTGTTCTCAACTAGCCTACCTGGTTAAATAAAGGTGTTCTCAACTAGCCTACCTGGTTAAATCAAGGTGTTCTCAACTAGCCTACCTGGTTAAATCAAGGTGTTCTCAACTAGCCTACCTGGTTAAATCAAGGTGTTCTCAACTAGCCTACCTGGTTAAATCAAGGTGTTCTCAACTAGCCTACCTGGTTAAATCAAAGGTGTTCTCAACTAGCCTACCTGGTTAAATAAAGGTGTTCTCAACTAGCCTACCTGGTTAAATAAAGGTGTTCTCAACTAGCCTACCTGGTTAAATAAAGGTGTTCTCAACTAGCCTACCTGGTTAAATAAAGGTGTTCTCAACTAGCCTACCTGGTTAAATAAAGGTGTTCTCAACTAGCCTACCTGGTTAAATAAAGGTGTTCTCAACTAGCCTACCTGGTTAAATTAAGGTGAAATAAATCAATAAACAATGTATACGGCAACTTCTGTATATATGCCTGTATGGCAACTATACTAAATAGCTCCAATACTGGTGGTAATGCATCTAAAATGGAGGAGAGTTGAAGGCCCATCCTTCTCTGACTGCCTTCACCACTTGGTCCTCGTCAGACATTTTGATTCCTTCTCTAGTTTGTCACCTTCATTACTTACCACACATCCTTTGGTCATTGTTTGTCCATGTGCAGAGGTTTCTAGACAGATAAAATTTGATGTGTGTGATGTACACTCGTTCTTTAGGTAGTTTATGATTTCCCTCGTCAGTCAGTTAGATCCAGCTGTAGTGACTTCCCTCGTCAGTCAGTTAGATCCAGCTGTAGTGACTTCCCTCGTCAGTCAGTTAGATCCAGCTGTAGTGACTTCCCTCGTCAGTCAGTTAGATCCAGCTGTAGTGACTTCTCTCCCCAGTCAGTTAGATCCATCTGTAGTGACTTCCCTCGTCAGTCAGTTAGATCCAGCTGTAGTGACTTCTCTCGTCAGTCAGTTAGATCCAGCTGTAGTGACTTCTCTCGTCAGTCAGTTAGATCCAGCTGTAGTGACTTCTCTCCCCAGTCAGTTAGATCCATCTGTAGTGACTTCCCTCGTCAGTCAGTTAGATCCAGCTGTAGTGACTTCTCTCCCCAGTCAGTTAGGTCCAGCTGTAGTGACTTCTCTCCCCAGTCAGTTAGGTCCAGCTGTTATGGAAAGAGGCCTATAGGCACATACACACATCTCTGTCAAGTGTGTGTGTGTGTGTGTGTGTGTGTGTGTGTGTGTGTGTGTGTGTGTGTGTGTGTGTGTGTGTGTGTGTGTGTGTGTGTGTGTGTGTGTGTGTGTGAGCGAGCGAGCATAAGCCAGCTAAGGAAGAGGAGGAGCGCTCTCTATCGACCCCACTGACAGGGGTTGCCGTGGCAACCCAGCTGCAGCCCAATGCAGGCACAGTCGATCACCAAAGGAGGTGTTCTCACTTCGCCCATCTCAGAGGGGGTGCCACCCAGAGGCCACTAGAGGAATAACACAAATGGAGCCTCACCCTGTCTGCTCGGGTTCAGTCAGTATAGAGTCAAGAAGCTGCATGGGCTTGGCCCCGTTCCTTTTGGAGGAATAAAACATCCTATCAGAGCTCTGCTATTTTATATTTGTCCCCGTTTTATTTAGGAAAGTTAACGATTGGACAGACCTCTCTCGTTGTGAGCAGTTCCTCAAAAGTTTGCACATAAATCTACTCCCCTGTGTGTGTGTTTATCCCCCCCCCACTCTGTGCACAATCTTAGTGGGGCAGGTACAGTGTGTGTGTTTATCTGCCCGCTCGGGGCTTGTATAATCTGAAGATCCATTCCCAGGGTTATTTTTAGCACCAGCTCCCCTACAGCTGGGTGTGTCTCTGTGTGTGTGTCTCTGTGTGTGTCTCTGTGTGTATTTCTGTGTGTGTCTCTGTGTGTGTCTCTGTGTATTTCTGTGTGTCTCTGTGTGTGTTGGGGGGGGGGGTATTTGCACGTAAGTGTTTCCTCTGGAAAAATATGTAGCAGTGTGGGGGGTTGTTCTGGGAGTCTGGGGTTCCCCCCTGGATTTTTTTTATTATGTGGAAGTCCTGAGTAGCTCAGTTCTGGTGACTTTTTAAAAGGACATTATACTCCAAAATAAATGAAAATAAAATTATGCTGACATCATATAAAATATCATTAATATCATATAAAATATCACGCCTCCAGAAATGAGCCCAATAATATATTGGTAAGTGTAAACTCAGCAAGAAAACAAATGCCCTTTTTCAGGACCCTGTCTTTCAAAGATAATTTGTAAAAAATCCAAATAACTTCACAGATCTTCATTGTAAAGGGTTTAAACACTGTATCCCATGCTTGTTCAATGAACCATAAACAATTAATGAACATGCACCTGTGGAACGGTCGTTAAGACACTAACAGCTTACAGACAGTAGGCAATTAAGGTCACAGTTATGAAAACTTAGTACACTAGAGAGGCCTTTCTACTGACTCTGGAAAAACACCAAAAGGAAGATGCCCAGGGTGCCTGCTCATCTGCGTGAACATGCCTTAGGCATGCTGAAAGGAGGCATGAGAACTGCAGATGTGGCCAGGGCCATAAATTGCAATGTTCATACTGTGAGACGACTAAGACAGTGCTACAGGGAGACAGGACAGACAGCTGATCGTCCTCGCAGTGGCAGACCACGTGTAACGACACCTGCACAGGATCGGTACATCCGAACATCACACCTGCGGGACAGGTATAGGATGGCAACAACAACTGCCCAAGTTACACCAGGAACGAACAATCCCTCCATCAGTGCTCAGACTGTCCGCAGTAGGCTGAGAGGCTGGACTGAGGGCTTGTAGGCCTGTTGTAAGGCAGGTCCTCACCAGGCATCACCGGCAACAACGTCACCTATGGGCACAAACCCACCGTTGCTGGACCAGACAGGACTGGCAAAAAGTGCTCTTCACTGATGAGTCACGGTTTTGTCTCACCAGGGGTGATGGTCGCGTTTATTGTTGAAGGAATGAGCGTTACGCCGAGGCCTGTACTCTGGAGCGGGATCGATTTGGAGGTGGAGGGTCCGTCATGGTCTGGGGCAGTGTGTCACAGCATCATCGGACTGAGCTTGTTGTCATTGCAGGCAATCTCAACGCTGTGCGTTACAGGGAAGATATCCTCCTTCCTCATGTGGTACCCTTCCTGCAGGCTCATCCTGACATGACCCTCCAGCATGACAATGCCACCAGCCATATTGCTCGGTCTGTGCGTGATTTCCTGCAAGACAGGAATGTCAGTGTTCTGCCGTGGCCAGCGAAGAGCTCAAATACAAATATTTAGACATGTTAAGTTTCCTGAAAATAAATGCGGTTGACAGTGAGAGGACGTTTCTTTGTTTATTTGTAACATTTAGCATATGCATGGTCCGCATAGTACTAGCAATAAACATTATCACCCAACTGATGCAGCATAGTGGCTGAAAATATATAGGCTGAAGCAAGGAGTTTCCTATCTGCATTTACCCTATTGGGCTAATTATTAGCCAGATCCCAAATGTAATCTTTAACCTAGTTAGCATCCTATTGATACATTTTATCACCCAACATTTTTTTTTACATAGGCCTACATTATATTCACTGTGTCTGCCTGTTAGGGTAACTTCAGTACTCACTGAAACCACTTCACGCCACCTTTTTTTCCCCCAACTATCCCTGGTTGCCACTACTCTCGCTCATCTAAAAATGTTGTCTTGTCTCATCACAATTTAAGTCACTCAAAAACAATATATTTTCAGGTAGGGTGGCGTGTTACCCTATTGACCCGTGTTACATTTAACCCCTGGTACATTTATGCCCTCGCATCCAATTGCTGCAGAGTAGTAACCTGCTTAACAATGATGCTGCTATAAACTCCAGATTTAAAATGGTGCGGCTCTCGCATATTTAAGAGTTAAGAGATAAATAAAGTTAGAATGGAAAGCTAGGATCCCCCTCTGTTTAATAAAGACCATTAAAATGTCTGTTTTCCCCACGATTGCATTGACTGCTTGTCAGAATGCAGGGTTTCCTCTCTGTGGCACTGGTAACTTGAATGTGCCTCAAGGAATATTTCTCTAGTATAGAACACACAAGAACAAGCCGACTAGATAAATAAATCAACTATTCTACTATGGTGTTGTCTGATTTGTCTATTTATTACTTGTTTTCTTTGCAGTGAAAAAGGATATGTTATAGAGTCTTCGAAGTGCGCCTCCGCATTAATATTTATTTCATGTTACATATTTTTGATTTTGCTGTGGCGTGCCACCACAGCAAAATAAGTGCAGCAGAAACACTGGTGCAAGTCTTAATCTGTTTAATGTATCTGTCAGGATGCAAAATGGCCCCGTCTTTCCTCATATAAACTCTCTCCATTATCAGGCAGAAGAGCTCCTATCATAGGCTCTAGTAGTATTTACAACACTCCTAACATCAAGCTAGTAGTACTAAGAACACTCCCTAACATGTAGTAGTACTAAGAACACTCCCTAACATGTAGTAGTAGTACTAAGAACACTCCCTAACATGTAGTAGTAGTACTAAGAACAGTCCCTAACATGTAGTAGTAGTAGTACTAAGAACACTCCCTAACATGTAGTACTAACACTCCCTAACATGTAGTACTAAGAACACTCCCTAACATGTAGTAGTAGTACTAAGACCACTCCCTAACATGTAGTAGTAGTACTAAGAACACTCCCTGACATGTAGTACTAAGGACACTCCCTGACATGTAGTACTAAGGACACTCCCTGACATGTAGTACTAAGGACACTCCCTGACATGTAGTACTAAGGACACTCCCCGACATGTAGTACTAAGGACACTCCCTGACATGTAGTACTAAGGACACTCCCTGACATGTAGTACTAAGGACACTCCCTGACATGTAGTACTAAGGACACTCCCTGACATGTAGTACTAAGGACACTCCCTGACATGTAGTACTAGTAGTAGTAGTACTAAGGACACTCCCTGACATGTAGTACTAAGGACACTCCCCGACATGTAGTACTAAGGACACTCCCGACATGTAGTACTAAGGACACTCCCTGACATGTAGTAGTAGTAGTAGTAGTACTAAGGACACTCCCTGACATGTAGTAGTAGTACTAAGAACACTCCCTGACATGTAGTAGTAGTACTAAGAACACTCCCTGACATGTAGTAGTAGTACTAAGAACACTCCCTAACATGTAGTAGTAGTAGTAGTACTAAGAACACTCCCTGACATGTAGTACTAAGAACACTCCCTAACATGTAGTAGTAGTAGTAGTACTAAGGACACTCCCTGACATGTAGTACTAAGGACACTCCCTGACATGTAGTAGTAGTAGTAGTAGTACTAAGGACACTCCCTGACATGTAGTACTAAGGACACTCCCCGACATGTAGTACTAAGAACACTCCCCGACATGTAGTACTAAGGACACTCCCTGACATGTAGTACTAAGGACACTCCCTGACATGTAGTACTAAGGACACTCCCTGACATGTAGTAGTAGTAGTAGTAGTACTAAGGACACTCCCTGACATGTAGTACTAAGGACACTCCCCGACATGTAGTACTAAGGACACTCCCGACATGTAGTACTAAGGACACTCCCTGACATGTAGTAGTAGTAGTAGTAGTAGTACTAAGGACACTCCCTGACATGTAGTAGTAGTACTAAGAACACTCCCTGACATGTAGTAGTAGTACTAAGAACACTCCCTGACATGTAGTACTAAGAACACTCCCTGACATGTAGTAGTAGTACTAAGAACACTCCCCGACATGTAGTACTAAGAACACTCCCTGACATGTAGTAGTAGTAGTAGTACTAAGAACACTCCCTGACATGTAGTACTAAGAACACTCCCTGACATGTAGTACTAAGAACACTCCCTGACATGTAGTAATAAGAACACTCCCTAACATGTAGTAGTAGTAGTAGTAGTAGTAGTAGTAATAAGAACACTCCCTAACATGTAGTAGTAGTACTAAGAACACTCCCTGACATGTAGTAGTAGTAGTACTAAGAACACTCCCTGACATGTAGTAGTAGTAGTAGTACTAAGAACACTCCCTGACATGTAGTACTAAGAACACTCCCTGACATGTAGTACTAAGAACACTCCCTGACATGTAGTACTAAGAACACTCCCTAACATGTAGTAGTAGTACTAAGAACACTCCCTAACATGTAGTAGTAGTAGTAGTACTAAGAACACTCCCTGACATGTAGTAGTAGTAGTAGTAGTACTAAGAACACTCCCTGACATGTAGTAGTAGTAGTAGTACTAAGAACACTCCCTGACATGTAGTACTAAGAACACTCCCTGACATGTAGTACTAAGAACACTCCCTGACATGTAGTACTAAGAACACTCCCTGACATGTAGTAATAAGAACACTCCCTAACATGTAGTAGTAGTACTAAGCACACTCCTAATGTCAATTCCAGCAGTCAGCATGCCAATTGCACGCTCCTTCAAAACTTTAAACATCTATAACATTGTGTTGTGTGACACAACTGCACATTTTAGAATGACCTTTTATTGCCCCCAGCACAAGGTGTATCTGTGTAATGATCATGCTGATATGCCACAACGGTCAGGTGGATGGATTGTCTTGGCCAAGGAGAACTGCTCACTAACAGAATTTGAGAGAAATCAGCTTTTTGTGCATATGGAGAATTTCTGGGGTCTTTTATTTCAGCTCATGAAACATGGGACCAACATTTTACATATTGCGTTTTATATTTTTCAGTGTATTTTAGGGCCCTGCTTTGGTGTTACAAAGTGTGTGTGTGTTATGTATACAGCATCCTATTGTGAAATGGCTTCATACTCCATCAAGCTTACAGATGTGCCTTTAGGTCATAACTTGTGGTCTAAAATGTTTCCATTCTCTTCTTTGTCAGATTATCTGTCATTAGGAGGGACTACAGTATAGGCCGTCGCAATCATCCATATTTCTCTCCCTGCTCTTTTGAAAGAGTCTGGTTCTTCTGGTGAAGCCATTCTCTGTGTGTTGTATCGTGAGTGATCGTTTTGTTGAGTGACCCGATTTCCACACTGACCGCCACAGACACTCAAAATGTGGAAACTATCGATCCCATCTTTCCATTCGACCAGCATCAGCCAGTAGATTTAGGCTGTGGACAGGTCCATGGGTCAAATTAAAACAGGGCAGCACTGGCCTGTGTTTAGTGGAGGAACAGTTCAACTTTGTGTTTAAGAGCTGAGTGTTGGTAGCAAGGGATGGGGATCACTCAGTCAGGGAGAGGGAATTATGAAACGTGGCTGTGTTTGGTCGTGTTTACAGGCCCAAACTCTACAGGATACTTTTTATGTTTTGGGGTTTCTGTGTAACTTGTATAAGAGGGTTGGTAACATCTTATTAACTATGGTTCTTACTAAATAATTCCATTGGCAACTGCCTGGTACCAACTGGTCCATTATAAAGAACTAACCAGGTAGTTACATCAGAATGTATTTAACCAGGTCCATTATAAAGGACTAACCAATAACACTGTAACAACCTTATATTCTGTTTTTTTATGGGACTAATTCAAACTAGCACCAGTCAGTACTTACTTACTTAGTGACTTTATTGTCCCCATGGGGAAATTTTGTTGCAATGTCATGTACACTTTAAACGCGAGTACCGACTAGTGCTAGTTTGAATTAGTCCCATAAAACAAAAGAATATAAGGTTGTTACTGTGTTATTGCCTTCATATACATTATGATGTACCTGGTTAGTTCTTTATAATGGACCTGGTTAAATACATTCTGATGTAACTACCTGGTTAGTTCTTTATAATGGACCTGGTTAAATACATTCTGATGTAACTACCTGGTTAGTTCTTTATAATGGACCTGGTTAAATACATTCTGATGTAACTACCTGGTTAGTTCTTTATAATGGACCTGGTTAAATACATTCTGATGTAACTACCTGGTTAGTTCTTTATAATGGACCTGGTTAAATACATTCTGATGTAACTACCTGGTTAGTTCTTTATAATGGACCTGGTTAAATAGACTTGATAACGGACCTCCCTAATGCTCAACGTTTGATCATTGTAATCACGCGCAGGCCTATATATTCGTCAATTCTTAAGTTAGAACATAACCTCAAGTAAAACTTTACAGAACTGACTTTTGTGGTTGTTCCCTCCTCAGTGTAGAATAGAAGACAGCAGAATAGAGTAAAATAGAATTGGGATGTTTCGGGTGGTATCTGCTGGTTCAGCGGTTACAAATGTGCGCGTGCGTGCGTGCGTGCCTGGGGTTTGGGACCGCAGGGACACACACACATACACCCAGGGAACATACAGCTCGTGCACACCAGAGCAAGATGGTCTGATCTAGCTCTATGGCAGGAACTAACTGCTGTCTTTAATAATGGAACAGGAAGAGGGGGACACCCTCTGCTGGGGAGGGATGGTACAGCCTGGGGATGAGATCTGCAGTAGTGTTAGTCATTCAGCATAAAGATGTCTCCTAGCAATATAAACTCAGCAAAAAAAAGAAATGTCCCCTTTTCAGGACCCTGTCTTTCATAAAAAATACAATTCCAAATAACTTCACAGATCTTCATTGTAAAGGGTTTAAACACTGTTTCCCATGCTTGTTCAATGAACCACAAACAATTAATGAACATGCACCTGTGGAACGGTCGTTAAGACACTAACATCTTACAGACGGTAGGCAATTAAGGTCACAGTTATGAAAACTTAAGACACTAAAGAGGCATTTCTACTGACTCTGAAAAACACCAAAAGAAAGATGCCCAGGGTCCCTGCTCATCTGCGTGAACGTGCCTCATGCTGCAAGGAGGCATGAGGACTGCAATAAATTTCTATGTCTGTACTGTGAGACGCCTAAGACGGTGCTACAGAGAGACAGGACGGACAGCTGATCGTCCTCGCATTGGCAGACCACGTGTAACGACACCTGCACAGGATCGGTACATCCGAACATCACACCTGCGGGACAGGTACAGGATGGCAACTACAACTGCCCGAGTTACATCAGGAACGCGCAATCCCTCCATCAGTGCTCAGACTGTCCTCAATCGGTTGAGAGAGGCTGGACTGAGGGCTTGTAGACCTGTTGTAAGGCAGGTCCTCACCAGACATCACCAGCAACAACGTCGCCTTTGGGCACAAACCCACCGTCACTGGACCAGACAGGACTGGCAAAAAGTGGTCTTCATTGGCGGGTCACGGTTTTGTCTCACCAGGGGTGATGGTCGGATTCACGTTTATCGTCGAAGGAATGAGTGTTATGCCGAGGCCTGTACTCTGGAGCAAGATCGATTTGGAGGTGGAGGGTCCGTCATGGTCTGGGGCGGTGTGTCACAGCATCATCGGACTGAGCTTGTTGTCATTGTAGGCAATCTCAATGCTGTGCGTTACAGGGAAGACCTCTTCCTCCCTCGTGGTACCCTTCCTGCAGGCTCATCCTGACAAGACCCTCCAGCATGACAATGCCACCACGCACAGAACGAGCAGTATGGCTGATTTCCTGCAAGACAGGAATGTCAGTGTTCTGCCATGGCCAGCGAAGAGCCCGGAACTCAATCCCATTGAGTAATTCTGGGACCTGTGGGATCGGAGGGTAAGGGCTAGGGCCATTCCCCACAGACATGTTCAGGAACTTGCAGGTGCCTTGGTGGAAGAGTGGGGTAACATCTCAGAGCAAGATCTGGCAAATCTGGTGCAGTGCATGAGGAGGAGATGCACTGCAGTACTTAATGCAGCTGGTGGCCACACCAGATACTGACTGTTACTTTTGATGTTGATCCCCCTCCCCCTTTGTTCAGGGACACATTATTCCATTCCTGTTCATCACATGTCTGTGGAACTTATTCAGTTTATGTCTCAGTTGTTGAATCATATGTTCATACAAATATTTACACATTCAATTAGCTGAAAATTAACACAGTTGACAGTGAGAGGACATTTCTTTTTTGCTGAGTTTAGCTATGTAGTGAAGTGACATGGTCAGAATGCAGTAGATAGAAATACAGTGAATAGAGCAGACCCCATTATTTATATATATTCACATGAACCTGCCAAACTAAAGGAATCACCAACATAAAGTGTGTTAATAGGGCGTTGGGCCACCATGAGCCAGAACAGCTTCAATGGACCTTGGCATAGATTCTACAAGTGTCTGGAACTCTACTGGAGGGATGTGACACCATTATTCCACGAGAATTTCTATAATTTGGTGTTGATGGTGCTGGAAAACGCTGTCTCAGGCACCACACCAGAATCTCCCGTAAGTGTTCAAATGGGTTGAGATCTGGAGAATGAGAGACACACACACACACCCTAAACTCCTTTGAGACCCCTCTTTCAAAGTCCCTGAGATCTCTTCTTCTAGCCATGGTAGCCAGAATAGTGGGTAACTGGGCGTTTTATACATGACCCTAAGCATGATGGGATGTTAATTGCTTAATTGACCCAGGAACCACACCTGTGTGGTCGCACCTGCTTTCAATATACTTTGTTTCCCTCATTTCCTCAAGTTTTTACTTTATTTTGGCAGTTAGAACAGATATAGCTATGTAATGAAATGATTGTTCCGTGCTTGGCTAGACCTCTGATCCACTGTCTGTTTGATAGAAACACATTATGTTGTAGTGTGTATTTCTCTAGTGTTCTCACTGTCCCTCCCTCTTCTCCGGTCCCTAACCACTGACTGTCTCAGAGCCCCAGCTCCAAAACCAGCCGCCATGTCCAGCCATATGCTGCATCTATCCAGGAACACACTGGAGTGCGTGCGTGCGTGCGGTATGGGAGTGGTTTAAAGACACCATGGCAACAGACACAAGAAAATTACTTTATTTCTTCTTAATGCTTTTCCTTAGTTAAAATGTGTAGAGTCAGATCTTTATCTATTCTACTGTAATGTCAGTGATATGTACTGTTCCTTAGATCCAGGCCAGTGTCACATAATTATGTCTTTTGTTTTCTGTTTTGCAGCTTCTTGAACAAAATTGAGTCTGTGAGGTCGAATGACTACACACCAACAGATCAGGTTAGCAGGCTTTTCAACATTCTGGAGCATAGCTCTAATGTACTGATGAATGACAGCTCTAATGTACTGATGAATGACAGCTCTAATGTACTGATGAATGACATAGTTCTAATGTACTGATGAATGACATGGCTCTAATGTACTGATGAATGACAGCTCTAATGTACTGATGAATGACAGCTCTAATGTACTGATGAATGACATAGCTCTAATGTACTGATGAATGACATAGCTCTAATGTACTGATGAATGACAGCTCTAATATACTGATGAATGACATCTCTAATGTACTGATGAATGACAGCTCTAATGTACTGATGAATGACATAGCTCTAATGTACTGATGAATGACAGCTCTAATGTACTGATGAATGACAGCTCGAATGTACTGATGAATGACAGCTCTAAAAACTGATGAATGACAGCTCTAATGTACTGATGAATGACATAGCTGTAATGTGCTGATGAATGACATAGCTCTAATGTACTGATGAATGACATAGCTCTAATGTACTGATGAATGACATAGCTCTAATGTGCTGATGAATGACATAGCTCTAATGTACTGATGAATGACATAGCTCTAATGTACTGATGAATGACAGCTCTAATGTACTGATGAATGACAAACCGCTAATGTACTGATGAATGACAGCTCTAATGTACTGATGAATGACATAGCTCTAATGTACTGATGAATGACATAGCTCTAATATACTGATGAATGACATCTCTAATGTACTGATGAATGACAGCTCTAATGTACTGATGAATGACATAGCTCTAATGTACTGATGAATGACATAGCTCTAATGTACTGATGAATGACAGCTCTAATGTACTGATGAATGACAGCTCTAATGTACTGATGAATGACAGCTCTAATGTACTGATGAATGACATAGCTCTAATGTACTGATGAATGACAGCTCTAATGTACTGATGAATGACAGCTCGAATGTACTGATGAATGACAGCTCTAAAAACTGATGAATGACAGCTCTAATGTACTGATGAATGACATAGCTGTAATGTGCTGATGAATGACATAGCTCTAATGTACTGATGAATGACATAGCTCTAATGTACTGATGAATGACAGCTCTAATGTACTGATGAATGACAGCTCTAATGTACTGATGAATGACAAACCGCTAATGTACTGATGAATGACATAGCTCTAATATACTGATGAATGACATAGTTCTAATGTACTGATGAATGACATAGTTCTAATGTACTGATATATGACAGCTCTAATGTACTGATGAATGACATCTCTAATGTACTGATGAATGACAGCTCTAATGTACTGATGAATGACATAGCTCTAATGTACTGATGAATGACAGCTATAAAAACTGATGAATGACAGCTCTAATGTACTGATGAATGACATAGCTGTAATGTGCTGATGAATGACATAGCTCTAATGTACTGATGAATGACAGCTCTAATGTACTGATGAATGACATAGCTCTAATGTATAATGTACTGATGAATGACAGCTCTGATGTACTGATGAATGACTTAGCTCTAATGTACTGATGAATGACAGCTCTAATGTACTGATGAATGACATAGCTCTAATGTACTGATGAATGGCAGCTCTAATGTACTGATGAATGACATAGTTCTAATGTACTGATGAATGACAGCTCTAATGTACTGATGAATGACATAGCTCTAATGTACTGATGAATGGCAGCTCTAATGTACTGATGAATGACATAGTTCTAATGTACTGATGAATGACAGCTCTAATGTACTGATGAATGACATAGTTCTAATGTACTGATGAATGACAGCTCTAATGTACTGATGAATGACATCTCTAATGTACTGATGAATGACATAGCTCTAATGTAGTGATGAATGACATAGCTCTAATGTACTGATGAATGACATAGCTCTAATGTACTGATGAATGACAGCTCTAATGTACTGATGAATGACATAGCTCTAATGTACTGATGAATGACATATCTCTAATGTACTGATGAATGACATCTCTAATGTACTGATGAATGACAGCTCTAATGTACTGATGAATGACATAGCTCTAATGTACTGATGAATGACAGCTCTAATGTACTGATGAATGACAGCTCTAATGTACTGATGAATGACAGTTCTAATGTACTAATGAATGACATAGCTCTAATGTACTGATGAATGACATAGCTGTAATGTACTGATGAATGACATAGCTCTAATGTACTGATGAATGACAGCTCTAATGTACTGATGAATGACATAGCTCTAATGTACTGATGAATGACAGCTCTAATGTACTGATGAATGACATAGCTCTAATGTACTGATGAATGACAGCTCTAATGTACTGATGAATGACATAGCTCTAATGTACTGATGAATGACATAGCTCTAATGTACTGATGAATGACATAGCTCTAATGTACTGATGAATGACAGCTCTAATGTACTGATGAATGACATAGCTCTAATGTACTGATGAATGACAGCTCTAATGTACTGATGAATGACATAGCTCTAATGTACTGATGAATGACAGCTCTAATGTACTGATGAATGACAGCTCTAAAAACGGATGAATGACAGCTCTAATGTACTGATGAATGACATAGCTCTAATGTACTGATGAATGACATAGCTCTAATGTACTGATGAATGACAGCTCGAATGTACTGATGAATGACAGCTCGAATGTACTGATGAATGACAGCTCTAATGTCCTGATGAATGACATAGCTGTAATGTGCTGATGAATGACATAGCTCTAATGTACTGATGAATGACATAGCTCTAATGTACTGATGAATGACATAGCTGTAATGTACTGATGAATGACAGCTCTAATGTACTGATGAATGACATAGTTCTAATGTACTGATGAATGACAGCTCTAATGTACTGATGAATGACATAGTTCTAATGTACTGATGAATGACAGCTCTAATGTACTGATGAATGACATAGTTCTAATGTACTGATGAATGACATAGCTCTAATGTACTGATGAATGACAGCTCTAATGTACTGATGAATGACATAGCTCTAATGTACTGATGAATGACAGCTCTAATGTACTGATGAATGACAGCTCTAATGTACTGATGAATGACATAGCTCTAATGTGCTGATGAATGACATAGCTCTAATGTACTGATGAATGACAGCTCTAATGTACTGATGAATGACATCGATCTAATGTACTGATGAATGACAGCTCTAATGTACTGATGAATGACATAGTTCTAATGTACTGATGAATGACAGCTCTAATGTACTGATGAATGACATAGCTCTAATGTACTGATGAATGACAGCTCTAATGTACTGATGAATGACATAGCTCTAATGTACTGATGAATGACAGCTCTAATGTACTGATGAATGACATAGTTCTAATGTACTGATGAATGACAGCTCTAATGTACTGATGAATGACATAGTTCTAATGTACTGATGAATGACATAGCTCTAATGTACTGATGAATGACAGCTCTAATGTACTGATGAATGACATAGCTCTAATGTACTGATGAATGACAGCTCTGATGTACTGATGAATGACTTAGCTCTAATGTACTGATGAATGACAGCTCTAATGTACTGATGAATGACATAGCTCTAATGTACTGATGAATGACAGCTCTAATGTACTGATGAATGACATAGCTCTAATGTGCTGATGAATGACAGCTCTAATGTACTGATGAATGACATCTCTAATGTACTGATGAATGACAGCTCTAATGTACTGATGAATGACAGCTCTAATGTACTGATGAATGACAGCTCTAATGTACTGATGAATGACATAGTTCTAATGTACTGATGAATGACAGCTCTAATGTACTGATGAATGACATCTCTAATGTACTGATGAATGACAGCTGTAATGTACTGATGAATGACATAGCTCTAATGTGCTGATGAATGACATAGCTCTAATGTACTGATGAATGACATAGCTCTAATGTACTGATGAATGACATAGCTCTAATGTACTGATGAATGACATCTCTAATGTACTGATGAATGACAGCTCTAATGTACTGATGAATGACATAGCTCTAATGTACTGATGAATGACAGCTCTAATGTACTGATGAATGACAGCTCGAATGTACTGATGAATGACAGCTCTAAAAACTGATGAATGACAGCTCTAATGTACTGATGAATGACATAGCTGTAATGTGCTGATGAATGACATAGCTCTAATGTACTGATGAATGACATAGCTCTAATGTACTGATGAATGACATAGCTCTAATGTACTGATGAATGACAGCTCTAATGTACTGATGAATGACAAACCGCTAATGTACTGATGAATGACAGCTCTAATGTACTGATGAATGACATAGCTCTAATGTACTGATGAATGACAGCTCTAATGTACTGATGAATGACTTAGCTCTAATGTACTGATGAATGACAGCTCTAATGTACTGATGAATGACATAGCTCTAATATACTGATGAATGACATAGTTCTAATGTACTGATGAATGACATAGTTCTAATGTACTGATGAATGACAGCTCTAATGTACTGATGAATGACATCTCTAATGTACTGATGAATGACAGCTCTAATGTACTGATGAATGACATAGCTATAAAACTGATGAATGACAGCTCTAATGTACTGATGAATGACATAGCTCTAATGTACTGATGAATGACATAGCTCTAATGTACTGATGAATGACAGCTCTAATGTACTGATGAATGACATAGCTCTAATATACTGATGAATGACATAGTTCTAATGTACTGATGAATGACATAGTTCTGATGAATGACAGCTCTAATGTACTGATGAATGACATAGCTGTAATGTGCTGATGAATGACATAGCTCTAATGTACTGATGAATGACAGCTCTAATGTACTGATGAATGACATAGTTCTAATGTACTGATGAATGACAGCTCTAATGTACTGATGAATGACATCTCTAATGTACTGATGAATGACAGCTCTAATGTACTGATGAATGACAGCTCTAAAAACTGATGAATGACAGCTCTAATGTACTGATGAATGACATAGCTCTAATGTACTGATGAATGACATAGCTCTAATGTACTGATGAATGACAGCTCTAATGTACTGATGAATGACAGCTCGAATGTACTGATGAATGACAGCTCTAATGTACTGATGAATGACAGCTCTAATGTACTGATGAATGACATAGCTCTAATGTGCTGATGAATGACATAGCTCTAATGTACTGATGAATGACATAGCTCTAATGTACTGATGAATGACATAGCTCTAATGTACTGATGAATGACAGCTCTAATGTACTGATGAATGACATAGTTCTAATGTACTGATGAATGACAGCTCTAATGTACTGATGAATGACATAGCTCTAATGTACTGATGAATGACAGCTCTAATGTACTGATGAATGACAGTTCTAATGTACTGATGAATGACAGCTCTAATGTACTGATGAATGACATCTCTAATGTACTGATGAATGACAGCTCTAATGTACTGATGAATGACATAGTTCTAATGTACTGATGAATGACAGCTCTAATGTACTGATGAATGACATAGTTCTAATGTACTGATGAATGACATAGTTCTAATGTACTGATGAATGACAGCTCTAATGTACTGATGAATGACATAGTTCTAATGTACTGATGAATGACAGCTCTAATGTACTGATGAATGACATCTCTAATGTACTGATGAATGACATAGCTCTAATGTACTGATGAATGACATAGCTCTAATGTACTGATGAATGACATAGCTCTAATGTACTGATGAATGACAGCTCTAATGTACTGATGAATGACATAGCTCTAATGTACTGATGAATGACATAGCTCTAATATACTGATGAATGACATCTCTAATGTACTGATGAATGACAGCTCTAATGTACTGATGAATGACATAGCTCTAATGTACTGATGAATGACAGCTCTAATGTACTGATGAATGACAGCTCGTATGTACTGATGAATGACAGCTCTAAAAACTGATGAATGACAGCTCTAATGTACTGATGAATGACATAGCTGTAATGTGCTGATGAATGACATAGCTCTAATGTACTGATGAATGACAGCTCTAATGTACTGATGAATGACAGCTCTAATGTACTGATGAATGACAGCTCTAAAAACTGATGAATGACTCTAATGTACTGATGAATGACATAGCTCTAATGTACTGATGAATGACATAGCTCTAATGTACTGATGAATGACATAGCTCTAATGTACTGATGAATGACATAGCTCTAATGTACTGATGAATGACAGCTCTAATGTACTGATGAAT
Organism: Oncorhynchus tshawytscha; assembly: GCF_018296145.1. NCBI lineage: Eukaryota > Metazoa > Chordata > Actinopteri > Salmoniformes > Salmonidae > Oncorhynchus > Oncorhynchus tshawytscha. Next base: position 11,169,408 of record NC_056444.1, read on the forward strand.
GACATAGCTCTAATGTACTGATGAATGACATAGCTCTAATGTACTGATGAATGACAGCTCTAATGTACTGATGAATGACAAACCGCTAATGTACTGAAATGACAGCTCTAATGACTGATGAATGACATAGCTCTAATGTACTGATGAATGACAGCTCTAATGTACTGATGAATGACATAGCTCTAATGTACTGATGAATGACAGCTCTAATGTACTGATGAATGACATAGCTCTAATGTACTGATGAATGACATAGCTCTAATGTACTGATGAATGACATAGTTCTAATGTACTGATGAATGACAGCTCTAATGTACTGATGAATGACATCTCTAATGTACTGATGAATGACAGCTCTAATGTACTGATGAATGACATAGCTCTAATGTACTGATGAATGACAGCTCTAATGTACTGATGAATGACATAGCTCTAATGTACTGATGAATGACATAGCTCTAATGTACTGATGAATGACAGCTCTAATGTACTGATGAATGACATAGCTCTAATGTACTGATGAATGACAGCTCTAATGTACTGATGAATGACATAGTTCTGATGAATGACAGCTCTAATGTACTGATGAATGACATAGCTCTAATGTACTGATGAATGACATAGCTCTAATGTACTGATGAATGACAGCTCTAATGTACTGATGAATGACATAGTCTAATGTACTGATGAATGACAGCTCTAATGTACTGATGAATGACATCTCTAATGTACTGATGAATGACAGCTCTAATGTACTGATGAATGACAGCTCTAAAAACTGATGAATGACAGCTCTAATGTACTGATGAATGACATAGCTCTAATGTACTGATGAATGACATAGCTCTAATGTACTGATGAATGACAGCTCTAATGTACTGATGAATGACAGCTCTAATGTACTGATGAATGACAGCTCTAAAACTGATGAATGACAGCTCTAATGTACTGATGAATGACATAGCTGTAATGTGCTGATGAATGACATAGCTCTAATGTACTGATGAATGACATAGCTCTAATGTACTGATGAATGACATAGCTCTAATGTACTGATGAATGACAGCTCTAATGTACTGATGAATGACATAGTTCTAATGTACTGATGAATGACAGCTCTAATGTACTGATGAATGACATAGTTCTGATGAATGACAGCTCTAATGTACTGATGAATGACAGTTCTAATGTACTGATGAATGACAGCTCTAATGTACTGATGAATGACATCTCTAATGTACTGATGAATGACATCTCTAATGTACTGATGAATGACATAGCTTCTGATGTACTGATGAATGACAGCTCTAATGTACTGATGAATGACATAGCTCTAATGTACTGATGAATGACATAGCTCTAATGTACTGATGAATGACAGCTCTAATGTACTGATGAATGACATAGTTCTAATGTACTGATGAATGACAGCTCTAATGTACTGATGAATGACATCTCTAATGTACTGATGAATGACATAGCTCTAATGTACTGATGAATGACATAGCTCTAATGTACTGATGAATGACATAGCTCTAATGTACTGATGAATGACAGCTCTAATGTACTGATGAATGACATAGCTCTAATGTACTGATGAATGACATAGCTCTAATGTACTGATGAATGACATAGCTCTAATATACTGATGAATGACATCTCTAATGTACTGATGAATGACAGCTCTAATGTACTGATGAATGACAGCTCTAATGTACTGATGAATGACAGCTCTAATGTACTGATGAATGACAGCTCTAAAAACTGATGAATGACAGCTCTAATGTACTGATGAATGACATAGTTCTAATGTACTGATGAATGACAGCTCTAATGTACTGATGAATGACATCTCTAATGTACTGATGAATGACAGCTCTAATGTACTGATGAATGACAGCTCTAAAAACTGATGAATGACAGCTCTAATGTACTGATGAATGACATAGCTGTAATGTGCTGATGAATGACATAGCTCTAATGTACTGATGAATGACATAGCTCTAATGTACTGATGAATGACATAGCTGTAATGTACTGATGAATGACAGCTCTAATGTACTGATGAATGACATAGCTCTAATGTACTGATGAATGACAGCTCTAATGTACTGATGAATGTACTGATGAATGACAGCTCTAATGTACTGATGAATGACAGCTCTAATGTACTGATGAATGACAGCTCTAATGTACTGATGAATGACATCTCTAATGTACTGATGAATGACAGCTCTAATGTACTGATGAATGACATAGCTCTAATGTACTGATGAATGACAGCTCTAATGTACTGATGAATGACATAGCTGTACTGATGAATGACATAGTTCTAATGTACTGATGAATGACAGCTCTAATGTACTGATGAATGACATAGTTCTAATGTACTGATGAATGACAGCTCTAATGTACTGATGAATGACATGAATGACTCTAATGTACTGATGAATGACATAGCTCTAATGTACTGATGAATGACATAGCTCTAATGTACTGATGAATGACATAGCTCTAATGTACTGATGAATGACAGCTCTAATGTACTGATGAATGACATAGCTCTAATGTACTGATGAATGACATAGCTCTAATATACTGATGAATGACATCTCTAATGTACTGATGAATGACAGCTCTAATGTACTGATGAATGACAGCTCTAATGTACTGATGAATGACAGCTCTAATGTACTGATGAATGACAGCTCGAATGTACTGATGAATGACAGCTCTAAAAACTGATGAATGACAGCTCTAATGTACTGATGAATGACATAGCTGTAATGTGCTGATGAATGACATAGCTCTAATGTACTGATGAATGACATAGCTCTAATGTGCTGATGAATGACAGCTCTAATGTACTGATGAATGACAAACTGCTAATGTACTGATGAATGACAGCTCTAATGTACTGATGAATGACAGCTCTAATGTACTGATGAATGACATAGCTCTAATGTACTGATGAATGACATAGCTCTAATATACTGATGAATGACATCTCTAATGTACTGATGAATGACAGCTCTAATGTACTGATGAATGACATAGCTCTAATGTACTGATGAATGACAGCTCTAATGTACTGATGAATGACAGCTCTAATGTACTGATGAATGACATAGCTCTAAAAACTGATGAATGACAGCTCTAATGTACTGATGAATGACATAGCTCTAATGTACTGATGAATGACATAGCTCTAATGTACTGATGAATGACATAGCTCTAATGTACTGATGAATGACATAGCTCTAATGTACTGATGAATGACAGCTCTAATGTACTGATGAATGACAAACCGCTAATGTACTGATGAATGACAGCTCTAATGTACTGATGAATGACATAGCTCTAATGTACTGATGAATGACAGCTCTAATGTACTGATGAATGACTTAGCTCTAATGTACTGATGAATGACAGCTCTAATGTACTGATGAATGACATAGCTCTAATATACTGATGAATGACATAGTTCTAATGTACTGATGAATGACATAGTTCTAATGTACTGATGAATGACAGCTCTAATGTACTGATGAATGACATCTCTAATGTACTGATGAATGACAGCTCTAATGTACTGATGAATGACATAGCTCTAATGTACTGATGAATGACAGCTATAAAAACTGATGAATGACAGCTCTAATGTACTGATGAATGACATAGCTGTAATGTGCTGATGAATGACATAGCTCTAATGTACTGATGAATGACAGCTCTAATGTACTGATGAATGACATAGCTCTAATGTACTGATGAATGACAGCTCTAATGTACTGATGAATGACATAGTTCTAATGTACTGATGAATGACAGCTCTAATGTACTGATGAATGACATAGCTGTAATGTGCTGATGAATGACATAGCTCTAATGTACTGATGAATGACATAGTTCTAATGTACTGATGAATGACAGCTCTAATGTACTGATGAATGACATAGTTCTAATGTACTGATGAATGACAGCTCTAATGTACTGATGAATGACATCTCTAATGTACTGATGAATGACAGCTCTAATGTACTGATGAATGACAGCTCTAAAAACTGATGAATGACAGCTCTAATGTACTGATGAATGACATAGCTCTAATGTACTGATGAATGACATAGCTCTAATGTACTGATGAATGACAGCTCGAATGTACTGATGAATGACAGCTCGAATGTACTGATGAATGACAGCTCTAAAAACTGATGAATGACAGCTCTAATGTACTGATGAATGACATAGCTGTAATGTGCTGATGAATGACATAGCTCTAATGTACTGATGAATGACATAGCTCTAATGTACTGATGAATGACATAGCTGTAATGTACTGATGAATGACAGCTCTAATGTACTGATGAATGACATAGTTCTAATGTACTGATGAATGACAGCTCTAATGTACTGATGAATGACATAGTTCTAATGTACTGATGAATGACAGCTCTAATGTACTGATGAATGACAGTTCTAATGTACTGATGAATGACAGCTCTAATGTACTGATGAATGACATCTCTACTGTACTGATGAATGACAGCTCTAATGTACTGATGAATGACATAGCTCTAATGTACTGGTGAATGACAGCTCTAATGTACTGATGAATGACAGCTCGAATGTACTGATGAATGACAGCTCTAAAAACTGATGAATGACAGCTCTAATGTACTGATGAATGACATAGCTGTAATGTACTGATGAATGACAGCTCTAATGTACTGATGAATGACATAGTTCTAATGTACTGATGAATGACAGCTCTAATGTACTGATGAATGACATAGCTCTAATGTACTGATGAATGACATAGCTCTAATGTACTGATGAATGACAGCTCTAATGTACTGATGAATGACATAGCTCTAATGTACTGATGAATGACAGCTCTAATGTACTGATGAATGACATAGCTCTAATGTACTGATGAATGACAGCTCTAATGTACTGATGAATGACATAGCTCTAATGTACTGATGAATGACAGCTCTAATGTACTGATGAATGACATAGCTCTAATGTACTGATGAATGACAGCTCTAATGTACTGATGAATGACATAGTTCTAATGTACTGATGAATGACAGCTCTAATGTACTGATGAATGACATAGTTCTAATGTACTGATGAATGACAGCTCTAATGTACTGATGAATGACATCTCTAATGTACTGATGAATGACAGCTCTAATGTACTGATGAATGACAGAGCTGTAATGTGCTGATGAATGACATAGCTCTAATATACTGATGAATGACATCTCTAATGTACTGATGAATGACATAGCTCTAATGTACTGATGAATGACATAGCTCTAATGTACTGATGAATGACAGCTCGAATGTACTGATGAATGACAGCTTGAATGTACTGATGAATGACAGCTCTAAAAACTGATGAATGACAGCTCTAATGTACTGATGAATGACATAGCTGTAATGTGCTGATGAATGACATAGCTCTAATGTACTGATGAATGACATAGCTGTAATGTACTGATGAATGACAGCTCTAATGTACTGATGAATGACATAGCTCTAATGTACTGATGAATGACAGTTCTAATGTACTGATGAATGACAGCTCTAATGTACTGATGAATGACATCTCTAATGTACTGATGAATGACATCTCTAATGTACTGATGAATGACATAGCTCTAATGTACTGGTGAATGACAGCTCTAATGAATGTACTGATGAATGACAGCTCTAAAAACTGATGAATGACAGCTCTAATGTACTGATGAATGACATATCTGTAATGTACTGATGAATGACAGCTCTAATGTACTGATGAATGACATAGTTCTAATGTACTGATGAATGACAGCTCTAATGTACTGATGAATGACAGTTCTAATGTACTGATGAATGACAGCTCTAATGTACTGATGAATGACATAGTTCTAATGTACTGATGAATGACAGCTCTAATGTACTGATGAATGACATAGCTCTAATGTACTGATGAATGACATCTCTAATGTACTGATGAATGACAGCTCTAATGTACTGATGAATGACATAGCTCTAATGTGCTGATGAATGACAGCTCTAATGTACTGATGAATGACATCTCTAATGTACTGATGAATGACAGCTCTAATGTACTGATGAATGACAGCTCTAATGTACTGATGAATGACAGCTCTAATGTACTGATGAATGACATAGTTCTAATGTACTGATGAATGACAGCTCTAATGTACTGATGAATGACATCTCTAATGTACTGATGAATGACAGCTCTAATGTACTGATGAATGACATAGCTCTAATGTACTGATGAATGACATAGCTCTAATGTACTGATGAATGACATAGCTCTAATGTACTGATGAATGACATAGCTCTAATATACTGATGAATGACATCTCTAATGTACTGATGAATGACAGCTCTAATGTACTGATGAATGACATAGCTCTAATGTACTGATGAATGACAGCTCTAATGTACTGATGAATGACAGCTCTAATGTACTGATGAATGACATAGCTCTAATATACTGATGAATGACATAGTTCTAATGTACTGATGAATGACAGCCTATAATGTACTGATGAATGACATAGTTCAAATGTACTGATGAATGACAGCTCTAATGTACTGATGAATGACATAGTTCTAATGTACTGATGAATGACAGCTCTAATGTACTGATGAATGACATCTCTAATGTACTGATGAATGACAGCTGTAATGTACTGATGAATGACATAGCTCTAATGTGCTGATGAATGACATAGCTCTAATGTACTGATGAATGACATAGCTCTAATGTACTGATGAATGACAGCTCTAATGTACTAATGAATGACATAGTTCTAATGTACTGATGAATGACAGCTCTAATGTACTGATGAATGACATCTCTAATGTACTGATGAATGACAGCTCTAATGTACTGATGAATGACATAGCTGTAATGTGCTGATGAATGACATAGCTCTAATGTACTGATGAATGACATAGCTCTAATGTACTGATGAATGACATAGCTCTAATGTACTGATGAATGACAGCTCTAATGTACTGATGAATGACAAACCGCTAATGTACTGATGAATGACAGCTCTAATGTACTGATGAATGACATAGCTCTAATGTACTGATGAATGACAGCTCTAATGTACTGATGAATGACAGCTCTAATGTACTGATGAATGACAGCTCTAATGTACTGATGAATGACAGCTCTAATGTACTGATGAATGACAGCTCTAATGTACTGATGAATGACAGCTCTAATGTACTGATGAATGACAGCTCTAATGTACTGATGAATGACATAGCTGTAATGTGCTGATGAATGACATAGCTCTAATGTACTGATGAATGACATAGCTCTAATGTACTGATGAATGACATAGCTCTAATATACTGATGAATGACATGAATGACTCTAATGTACTGATGAATGACAGCTCTAATGTACTGATGAATGACATAGCTCTAATGTACTGATGAATGACAGCTCTAATGTACTGATGAATGACAGCTCGAATGTACTGATGAATGACAGCTCTAAAAACTGATGAATGACAGCTCTAATGTACTGATGAATGACATAGCTGTAATGTGCTGATGAATGACATAGCTCTAATGTACTGATGAATGACAGCTCTAATGTACTGATGAATGACAAACCTCTAATGTACTGATGAATGACAGCTCTAATGTACTGATGAATGACATAGCTCTAATGTACTGATGAATGACAGCTCTAATGTACTAATGAATGACATAGTTCTAATGTACTGATGAATGACAGCTCTAATGTACTGATGAATGACATAGCTCTAATGTACTGATGAATGACAGCTCTAATGTACTGATGAATGACATCGATCTAATGTACTGATGAATGACATAGCTCTAATGTGCTGATGAATGACAGCTCTAATGTACTGATGAATGACATAGCTCTAATGTACTGATGAATGACAGCTCTAATGTACTGATGAATGACAGTTCTAATGTACTGATGAATGACATAGCTCTATTGTACTGATGAATGACAGCTCTAATGTACTGATGAATGACAGCTCTAATGTACTGATGAATGACATAGCTCTAATGTACTGATGAATGACAGCTCTAATGTACTGATGAATGACAGTTCTAATGTACTGATGAATGACATAGCTCTATTGTACTGATGAATGACATAGCTCTAATGTACTGATGAATGACAGCTCTAATGTACTGATGAATGACAGTTCTAATGTACTGATGAATGACATAGCTCTATTGTACTGATGAATGACAGCTCTAATGTACTGATGAATTACATAGCTCTAATGTACTGATGAATGACATAGTTCTAATGTACTGATCAATGACAGCTCTAATGTACTGATCAATGACAGCTCTAATGTACTGATGAATGACAGCTCTAATGTACTGATGAATGACAGCTCTAATGTACTGATGAATGACATAGCTCTAATGTACTGATGAATGACATAGCTCTAATGTACTGATGAATGACAGCTCTAATGTACTGATGAATGACATCGATCTAATGTACTGATGAATGACATAGCTCTAATGTGCTGATGAATGACATAGCTCTAATGTACTGATGAATGACATAGCTCTAATGTACTGATGAATGACAGCTCTAATGTACTGATGAATGACAGCTCTAATGTACTGATGAATGACAGCTCTAATGTACTGATGAATGACATAGCTGATGAATGACATAGCTCTAATGTACTGATGAATGACAGCTCTAATGTACTGATGAATGACATAGCTCTAATGTACTGATGAATGATAGCTCTAATGTACTGATGAATGACAAACCTCTAATGTACTGATGAATGACAGCTCTAATGTACTGATGAATGACATAGCTCTAATGTACTGATGAATGACAGCTCTAATGTACTGATGAATGACAGCTCTAATGTACTGATGAATGCCAGCTCTAATGTACTGATGAATGACAGCTCTAATGTACTGATGAATGACAGCTCTAATGTACTGATGAATGACATAGCTCTAATGTACTGATGAATGACATAGCTCTAATGTGCTGATGAATGACATAGCTCTAATGTACTGATGAATGACAGCTCTAATGTACTGATGAATGACATAGTTCTAATGTACTGATGAATGACAGCTCTAATGTACTGATGAATGACAGCTCTAATGTACTGATGAATGACGTAGCTCTAATGTACTGATGAATGACAGCTCTAATGTACTGATGAATGACATAGCTCTAATGTACTGATGAATGACAGCTCTAATGTACTGATGAATGACAGTTCTAATGTACTGATGAATGACATAGCTCTATTGTACTGATGAATGACAGCTCTAATGTACTGATGAATTACATAGCTCTAATGTACTGATGAATGACATAGTTCTAATGTACTGATCAATGACAGCTCTAATGTACTGATCAATGACAGCTCTAATGTACTGATGAATGACAGCTCTAATGTACTGATGAATGACAGCTCTAATGTACTGATGAATGACAGCTCTAATGTACTGATCAATGACAGCTCTAATGTACTGATGAATGACAGCTCTAATGTACTGATGAATGACAGCTCTAATGTACTGATGAATGACATAGCTCTAATGTACTGATGAATGACAGCTCTAATGTACTGATGAATGACATAGCTCTAATGTACTGATGAATGACATAGCTCTAATGTACTGATGAATGACATAGCTCTAATGTACTGATGAATGACAGCTCTAATGTACTGATGAATGACATAGTTCTAATGTACTGATGAATGACAGCTCTAATGTACTGATGAATGACATCGCTCTAATGTACTGATGAATGACATAGCTCTAATGTGCTGATGAATGACATAGCTCTAATGTACTGATGAATGACATAGCTCTAATGTACTGATGAATGACAGCTCTAATGTATTGATGAATGACAGCTCTAATGTACTGATGAATGACAGCTCTAATGTACTGATGAATGACAGCTCTAATGTACTGATGAATGACATAGCTCTAATGTGCTGATGAATGACATAGCTCTAATGTACTGATGAATGACATAGCTCTAATGTACTGATGAATGACATAGCTCTAATGTGCTGATGAATGACATAGTTCTAATGTACTGATGAATGACACAGCTCTAATGTACTGATGAATGACATAGCTCTAATGTACTGATGAATGACATAGCTCTAATGTACTGATGAATGACAGCTCTAATGTACTGATGAATGACAGCTCTAATGTACTGATGAATGACATAGCTCTAATGTGCTGATGAATGACATAGCTCTAATGTACTGATGAATGACATAACTCTAATGTACTGATGAATGACATAGCTCTAATGTACTGATGAATGACATAGCTCTAATGTACTGATGAATGACAGCTCTAATGTACTGATGAATGACATCGATCTAATGTACTGATGAATGACATAGCTCTAATGTGCTGATGAATGACATAGCTCTAATGTACTGATGAATGACATAGCTCTAATGTACTGATGAATGACAGCTCTAATCTATTGATGAATGACAGCTCTAATGTACTGATGAATGACAGCTCTAATGTACTGATGAATGACATAGCTGATGAATGACATAGCTCTAATGTACTGATGAATGACAGCTCTAATGTACTGATGAATGACATAGCTCTAATGTACTGATGAATGACAGCTCTAATGTACTGATGAATGACAGCTCTAATGTACTGATGAATGACAGCTCTAATGTACTGATGAATGACATAGCTCTAATGTACTGATGAATGACATAGCTCTAATGTGCTGATGAATGACATAGCTCTAATGTACTGATGAATGACATAGCTCTAATGTACTGATGAATGACATAGCTCTCATGTACTGATGAATTACATAGCTCTAATGTACTGATGAATGACATAGCTCTAATGTGCTGATGAATGACATAGCTCTAATGTACTGATGAATGACATAGTTGTAATGTACTGATGAATGACAGCTCTAATGTACTGATGAATAACAGCTCTAATGTACTGATGAATGACAGCTCTAATGTACTGATGAATGACATAGTTCTAATGTACTGATGAATGACAGCTCTAATGTACTGATGAATGACAGCTCTAATGTACTGATGAATGACAGCTCTAATGTACTGATGAATGACAGCTCTAATGTACTGATGAATGACAGCTCTAATGTACTGATGAATGACAGCTCTAATGTGCTTATGAATGACATAGCTCTAATGTACTGATGAATGACATAGCTCTAATGTACTGATGAATGACATAGCTCTCATGTACTGATGAATTACATAGCTCTAATGTATTGATGAATGACATAGCTCTAATGTGCTGATGAATGACATAGCTCTAATGTACTGATGAATGACATAGCTCTAATGTACTGATGAATGACATAGTTGTAATGTACTGATGAATGACAGGTCTAATGTACTGATGAATGACAGCTCTAATGTACTGATGAATGACAGCTCTAATGTACTGATGAATGACATAGCTCTAATGTACTGATGAATGACAGCTCTAATGTACTGATGAATGACATAGTTCTAATGTACTGATGAATGACAGCTCTAATGTACTGATGAATGACAGCTCTAATGTACTGATGAATGACAGCTCTAATGTACTGATGAATGACAGCTCTAATGTACTGATGAATGACAGCTCTAATGTACTGATGAATGACATAGCTCTAATGTACTGATGAATGACAGCTCTAATGTACTGCTGAATGACATAGTTCTAATGTACTGATGAATGACAGCTCTAATGTACTGATGAATGACAGCTCTAATGTACTGATGAATGACAGCTCTAATGTACTGATGAATGACAGCTCTAATGTGCTGATGAATGACATAGTTCTAATGTACTGATGAATGACAGCTCTAATGTACTGATGAATGACAGCTCTAATGTACTGATGAATGACATAGCTCTAATGTACTGATGAATGACAGCTCTAATGTACTGATGAATGACAAACCGCTAATGTACTGATGAATGACAGCTCTAATGTACTGATGAATGACATAGCTCTAATGTACTGATGAATGACAGCTCTAATGTACTGATGAATGACTTAGCTCTAATGTACTGATGAATGACAGCTCTAATTTACTGATGAACGACATAGCTCTAATGTACTGATGAATGACATAGCTCTAATATACTGATGAATGACAGCTCTAATGTACTGATGAATGACAGCTCTAATGTACTGATGAATGACATAGTTCTAATGTACTGATGAATGACAGCTCTAATGTACTGATGAATGACAGCTCGAATGTACTGATGAATGACAGCTCTAAAAACTGATGAATGACATAGCTGTAATGTGCTGATGAATGACATAGCTCTAATGTACTGATGAATGACAGCTCTAATGTACTGATGAATGACAAACCTCTAATGTACTGATGAATGACAGCTCTAATGTACTGATGAATGACATAGCTCTAATGTACTGATGAATGACAGCTCTAATGTACTGATGAATGACAGCTATAATGTACTGCTGAATGACATAGTTCTAATGTACTGATGAATGACAGCTCTAATGTACTGATGAATGACAGCTATAATGTACTGCTGAATGACGTGTTAAATGTTGTTTAGCTGCATCATCTGAACCACTGTGTAGGAAAACGTTACTCTTTCTCTCTTCTTTATTTCTCTCTCTCTTCTTTATTTCTCTCTCTCGCTCGTTCCGTCACTCTTTTTCGCTCTCTCTCAATTCAATTGAATTCAAAGGGCTTTATTGGCATGGGAAACATATGTTTACATTGCCAAAGCAAATGGAATTCACAATAAACAAAAGGGAAATAAACAAGGGAAACATTAGTACATTTAATTTCAAATGTTATATTGTTGGCAATGTACAGTGTTTTAACAATGTGATAGGAGTTGAAGTATGAAAGGGAAAATCAACATAAATATTGGTTGTATTTACGATGTTGTTTGTGCTCCACTGGCTACCCTTTTCTCATGGCAACATGACTGCACACTGCGGTATTTCACCTCACAGTTATGGGAGTTTATCCATTTTTGATTTGTTTTCAAATTCTCTCTTTCTTCCTTTCTATTTTGCTTATTCTTTTTGTGCATCTCTTCATCTCTGTGCCCCTCTTGTTTTTGAACCCCAGGACTTGCTTCGCTGCCGAGTTTTGACTTCAGGTATTTTTGAAACAAGATTTCAAGTCGACAAAGTGAACTTTCAGTAAGTGTTCCCTTTCATTCATTGTGATGTAATGTTACACAGCATTGTCTGTTGTCTTAACTGTATGAACAATGTACTGTATGTACATGGCTATGGTGGTTTCCTGTTGTCATGGAAATGTCCCCACCTTGTGGTCGTCTAGGGTAGTTTTTTAATTTGTCTCTAAATGGCTGTCATGAAAAGCATAAAGCTTTGCTTCTGTTTGTGTTAGGTTTTTGTTTGTTATATGGACATAATTTGTTAAAATACAAATGCAGCTAAGTCAAATGTGATTAGTATCATACCATTTACAGTCAACCACCAACATTTCTTTGGAAGAGTTTTTTGTCTTCCTTTTGCTAATTAACATTTTGGTTGTCTAACAAATGCACACTAAATGGAAAGTATCTGCACTGAAACACCATGACGCGGCAAATCAACATACTGCCAAGTGGTTTAGTGTTGTGGTTAACTTTACCCACAAGGGGGCTCTGTTTCCAGCACCATCACTCCATGTAGAAAACTAGTCCAATAGACTGTCTCTCAAGATTTGAGATCAAGACATGGTTGAGTTAAATGTGCTTCTTCCACACATTGGCCCATACAGAAGTTAACAGGTTTGTCCCTCTCTCTCAGTATGTTTGATGTAGGCGGCCAGAGAGACGAGAGGAGAAAATGGATCCAGTGCTTTAACGGTGAGTTTGGATTCTGTGTACGGTTCTGCTGCCCACAGTGCTGTTCTGCTCCCCACTGTGCTGTTCTGCTCCCCACAGTGCTGTTCCCCACAGTGCTGTTCTGCTCCCCACTGTGCTGTTCTGCTCCCTATTGTGCTGTTCTGCTCCCCACAGTGCTGCTCCCCACAGTGCTGTTCCCCACAGTGCTGTTCTGCTCCCCACAGTGCTGTTCTGCTCCCCACAGTGCTGCTCCCCACAGTGCTGTTCTGCTCCCCACAGTGCTGTTCTGCTGCCCACAGTGCTGTTCTGCTGCCCACAGTGCTGTTCTGCTCCCCACTGTGCTGTTCTGCTCCCCACAGTGCTGTTCTGCTCCCCACTGTGCTGTTCTGCTCCCCACTGTGCTGTTCTGCACCCCACTGTGCTGTTCCTCTGCCCACAATGTTGTGTTGTGAGTGTAACTATGGTGTTCGGTGAATGATGGTCAACGAGTAACCTTTTCAAGTAAACTTTTCTGAAACTGGAAGACTCATGTTAGCACATATGATAATGCCCAGGCTTTAGCTTTACAGGCTAGCACAGTCTTGAGGTGGGACAGGATTCATTAGTATTACATGCTATATGATGTGGTTTGCAAGGTCTCAGCGTCTGGTACTCACTCCCGAGTGGCACAGCGTTCTAAGGCACTGCATCTCAGTGCTAGAGGCGTCACTACAGACCCTGGTTCGATTCCAGGCTGTGTCACAACCAACTGTGATTGGGAGTCTCATATGGCGGCGCACAACTGGCCCAGCGTGGTCCTGGTTAGGTTTTGGCTGGGGTTGGCCATCATTGTATATAAGAATTTGTTCTTAACTGACTTGTCTGGTTAAATAAAGGTTACATTTTTTTCCTTTTTTTATTTTTTATAAATGAGTGAATTATAAATGACAACTCATTTCACTGTGTACCTATTTCTTTCAGACGTGACGGCCATCATCTTTGTGGCGGCAAGCAGCAGTTATAACATGGTCATAAGGGAAGACAACAGCACCAACAGACTCCGGGAATCACTGGATCTCTTCAAGAGCATCTGGAATAACAGGTTGGTCCACAGTCACTTTGTCTGGCTCTCTGCCCTCTGGTCCACAATTACCTTGTCTGGCTCTCTGCCCTCTGGTCCACAGTCACCTCGTCTGGCTCTCTGCCCTCTGGTCCACAGTCACCTCGTCTGGCTCTCTGCCCTCTGGTCCACAGTCACCTTGTCTGGCTCTCTGCCCTCTGGTCCACAGTCACCTCGTCTGGCTCTCTGCCCTCTGGTCCACAGTCACCTCGTCTGGCTCTCTGCCCTCTGGTCCACAGTTACCTCGTCTGGCTCTTTGCCCTCTGGTCCACAGTCACCTCGTCTGGCTCTCTGCCCTCTGGTCCACAGTTACCTCGTCTGGCTCTCTGCCCTCTGGTCCACAGTCACCTCGTCTGGCTCTCTGCCCTCTGGTCCACAGTCACCTCGTCTGGCTCTCTGCCCTCTGGTCCACAGTCACCTCGTCTGGCTCTCTGCCCTCTGGTCCACAGTCACCTTGTCTGGCTCTCTGCCCTCTGGTCCACAGTCACCTCGTCTGGCTCTCTGCCCTCTGGTCCACAGTCACCTCGTCTGGCTCTCTGCCCTCTGGTCCACAGTTACCTCGTCTGGCTCTTTGCCCTCTGGTCCACAGTCACCTCGTCTGGCTCTCTGCCCTCTGGTCCACAGTCACCTCGTCTGGCTCTCTGCCCTCTGGTCCACAGTCACCTTGTCTGGCTCTCTGCCCTCTGGTCCACAGTCACCTCGTCTGGCTCTCTGCCCTCTGGTCCACAGTCACCTCGTCTGGCTCTCTGCCCTCTGGTCCACAGTCACCTCGTCTGGCTCTCTGCCCTCTGGTCCACAGTCACCTCGTCTGGCTCTCTGCCCTCTGGTCCACAGTCACCTCGTCTGGCTCTCTGCCCTCTGATCCACAGTCACCTCGTCTGGCTCTCGCTGCCCTCTGGTCCACAGTCACCTCGTCCGGCTCTCGCTGCCTTCTGGTCCACAGTCACCTCGTCCGGCTCTCTGCCCTCTGGTCCACAGTCACCTCATCTGGCTCTCTGCCCTCTGGTCCACAGTCACCTCGTCTGGCTTTCGCTGCCCTCTGGTCCACAGTCACCTCGTCTGGCTTTCGCTGCCCTCTGGTCCACAGTCACCTCGTCTGGCTTTCGCTGCCCTCTGGTCCACAGTCACCTCGTCTGGCTTTCGCTGCCCTTTGGTCCACAGTCACCTCGTCTGGCTTTCGCTGCCCTCTGGTCCACAGTCACCTCGTCTGGCTTTCGCTGCCCTCTGGTCCACAGTCACCTCGTCTGGCTTTCGCTGCCCTTTGGTCCACAGTCACCTCGTCTGGCTTTCGCTGCCCTCTGGTCCACAGTCACCTCGTCTGGCTTTCGCTGCCCTCTGGTCCACAGTCACCTCGTCTGGCTTTCGCTGCCCTCTGGTCCACAGTCACCTCGTCTGGCACTCTGCCCTCTGGTCCACAGTCACCTCATCTGGCTTTCGCTGCCCTCTGGTCCGCAGTCACCTTGTCTGGCTTTCGCTGCCCTCTGGTCCACAGTCACCTCATCTGGCTTTCGCTGCCCTCTGGTCCACAGTCACCTCGTCTGGCTCTCTGCCCTCTGGTCCACAGTCACCTCGTCTGGCTCTGCCCTCTGGTCCACAGTCACCTCGTCTGGCTTTCGCTGCCCTCTGGTCCACATTCACCTCGTCTGGCTTTTGCTGCCCTCTGGTCCACAGTCACCTCGTCTGGCTCTCTGCCCTCTGGTCCACAGTCACCTCGTCTGGCTCTCTGCCCTCTGGTCCACAGTCACCTCGTCTGGCTTTCGCTGCCCTCTGGTCCACAGTCACCTCGTCTGGCTTTCGCTGCCCTCTGATCCACAGTCACCTCGTCTGCCTCTCTGCCCTCTGGTCCACAGTCACCTCGTCTGGCTTTCGCTGCCCTCTCCCAACCCAATTTTGCCCTACTGAACATTTCGCACCAGATTTAGTAATATATTCTATTGTGTTACGATTTCAATATATTTTCAATACACTGAAAATGCATTTCAAACCAACTGTAACACATTGCAACACTATATAAATGTGCTTCCCATTTAGTGTTAATCGGTCAAGGTGGTAAAATCAGTATTAATCGGACAATGTTGTGATATCGGCGTTAATCGGACAATGTTGTGATATCGGTGTTAATCGGACAAGGTGGTAAAACCATTATTAATCGGACTATGTTGTGATATCGGTGTTAATCGGACAATGTTGTGATATCGGTGTTAATCGGTCAAGGTGGTAAAATCAGTATTAATCGGACAATGTTGTGATATCGGTGTTAATCGGACTATGTTGTGATATCGGTGTTAATCGGACAATGTTGTGATATCGGTGTTAATCGGACTATGTTGTGATATCGGTGTTAATCGGACAATGTTGTGATATCGGTGTTAATCGGACAATGTTGTGATATCGGTGTTAATCGGACTATGTTGTGATATCGGTGTTAATCGGACTATGTTGTGATATCGGTGTTAATCGGACTATGTTGTGATATCGGCGTTAATCGGACTATGTTGTGATATCGGTGTTAATCGGACAAGGCGGTAAAATCATTATTAATCGGACTATGTTGTGATATCGGTGTTAATCGGACAATGTTGTGATATCGGTGTTAATCGGACTATGTTGTGATATCGGTGTTAATCGGACAAGGCGGTAAAATCATTATTAATCGGACTATGTTGTGATATCGGTGTTAATCGGACAATGTTGTGATATCGGTGTTAATCGGACAATGTTGTGATATCGGTGTTAATCGGACAATGGTGTGATATCGGCGTTAATCGGACAATGTTGTGATATCGGCGTTAATCGGACAATGTTGTGATATCGGTGTTAATCGGACAATGTTGTGATATCGGTGTTAATCGGACTATGTTGTGATATCGGTGTTAATCGGACAATGTTGTGATATCGGTGTTAATCGGACTATGTTGTGATATCGGTGTTAATCGGACTATGTTGTGATATCGGCGTTAATCGGACTATGTTGTGATATCGGTGTTAATCGGACAAGGTTGTAAAATCAATATTAATCGGACTATGTTGTGAAATCAATATTAATCGGACAATGTTGTGATATCGGTGTTAATCGGACTAATGTTGTGATATCGGTGTTAATCGGACAATGTTGTGATATCGGTGTTAATCGGACAATGGTAAAATCATTATTAATCGGACTATGTTGTGATATCGGTGTTAATCGGACAATGTTGTGATATCGGTGTTAATCGGACTATGTTGTGATATCGGTGTTAATCGGACAATGTTGTGATATCGGTGTTAATCGGACAATGTTGTGATATCGGTGTTAATCGGACTATGTTGTGATATCGGTGTTAATCGGACAATGTTGTGATATCGGTGTTAATCGGACTATGTTGTGATATCGGTGTTAATCGGACTATGTTGTGATATCGGTGTTAATCGGACTATGTTGTGATATCGGCGTTAATCGGACTATGTTGTGATATCGGTGTTAATCGGACAAGGCGGTAAAATCATTATTAATCGGACTATGTTGTGATATCGGTGTTAATCAGTCAAGGTGGTGAAGTCAGTGTTAATCAGAAGCAGAAACATGAGAGTTGGATGGAGAGGTTTTATTTTGAAACCCACCCGTTCACATTCCACTAACTCTGAGGAAATGTGATTGTTTAAATACCTGTCTAGTCACGCCATTCTTTGTTTTCAGGTTTCTACGGACCATTTCAGTCATCCTGTTCTTGAACAAGCAGGACATGTTGGCTGACAAGATCTTAGCAGGGAAATCCAAACTTGAAGACTACTTCCCTGAGTATGTTCGCTATACAGTACCGGCTGAAGGTGGGTACTAAGATGGACGGAAAACAACCCATTGTTTAAATCATTGTTGATTTGACTCATATTCAATATTTATAAGCATTTATAATTGTTCATTATTTAAAATATATTATGAACTGGATCATAATAAATTAAACAAATGTACTAACCTAAGGTTCACACACTCCAGAAACGAAGCCTCGTTGTTGTTGCTTCACAGTGAAGGACTCCCAAACCGATCCTCAAGATGTATTCAAAGGTTAACCCATTTTGGCAACTCACACTTTTTGAAAATGTGAATCAAATGGAATCATTTGCGCTGGCCCTGGAATCAACCTAATTTACACCTCTTATGACACTATTACTTATAGATATTCCAGGGACTCTATTGCAGTATGTGAACAATAGCATTAACATGCTTTTCTTCCCATTGTCAAATGAGAATGGTTTGGAGCATGGAGAACAGTAGTTAGAGATACAAACATTTGATTGCAGGCACTGCCATCAGGCACTACACTGATTACATCCGGTCCTAATGATATCCTTCTTCTGATGACATATGTCTCTTTGTGGTCAGCCGTTCCAGACCCTGGAGAGGACCCTAAAGTGACCCGGGCCAAATTTTTCATCCGAGATGAGTTCCTTGTACGTACCGTTTTCATTCTGTACTGACTGTAGACCCTTGTTTCCTAGTGTTAACTTAAGAGTCAACCATTTCAAGGTTTGAGTCATTTCCATTTCAGTTCAGTCAATTGACGAAATAAAGTGAAATGTGGATGTGTCTCTCCGCCACCCCACAGAGGATCAGCACGGCAAGCGGCGACGGCAAACACTACTGCTACCCCCACTTCACCTGCGCCGTGGACACGGAGAACATCCGCCGCGTCTTCAACGACTGCCGAGACATCATCCAGAGGATGCACCTGCGTCAATACGAACTCTTGTGATTGGTTGCAGCCCACCATCCAGTCAGCACTCTGCCAATCCCGGCGCAGTTTGATTCCACTCCCAAAACACAAGGCCCTGTTACCAGGAGAACTACTGAAGCATCACAATGCTGTCATTTTGTTTGCCATTGTTGTTGTTTTCTATTTACTTTTCTCCTTCCTTTGTTCTTTTATCTATGGCCCATCTTGACTTTATTTTGTAGGTCTAAGCAGGGATGGGACATTGTGTGTGTGCCTCATCTTTTATTTCCAATGCCTTTATTCTGTTCATTCCACTAAGCCTTTTTAGACCTTTTTTTTTGTAGTTTTTGTTTGAAACTAGTCTTCTTCTTCTGTCATTTCTGTTGTTTTGATCTGGACCAGCTGAAGTTGTTATGAGGGTGTGTGAGAGTTGAGGGATCTGATGGACTCCTGTGAATGCTGGTTCCTCCCAACACCTCTCTCTCTCTCGTACTTGATGTAGGGGTGGGCAGCAGAAGTATCAGGTAACTTAATGCCGTCAAGGAAGTATACACATGATGTAGCACCGTGATATTTATTACTCTGTCACTTTTTGTTTATTTTGTATCATTTTATTGCAGGATGATGGAGAGCGAGGCTTTCAGGCTGTAGATTTAGCATAGAGGGGGTGGGGCTTGTGGGAGAATAGGAGGATGCTGGGAGTTTGAGTCCTATGCACCTCTGGCCGTAGGAACAGCAGCAGCTTTCTGCCACGTGTCTAGATGGAAAGAGAAATACCACACTCACTTTGATTTGCCCACAGACGGTCCTTTTTACTTAGATCCTCTTGGGCAAGAGTTCTATCTATATATATATATATAGATTTGTTTTTGTTGATTATCTTGTACAGACTGCAAAATGTAATGTTATTTTGTACAACTTTATTGAGAAAAAAACTACTTGTAGAAGATCTTTGTGCCTTGATAATGGCTGTACCTGTAAATTGAGCTCTGATGTATGTTGTTGACTGCGCTGTACAGCTTGATGTCAAACTCTATCTGACAGTAGAGACTGCAGGTAGGGCGTCTCTCTCTCTCTCTCTCTCTCTCTCTCTCTCTCTCTGTAGAGGTACATTTTTCTGGTTTATAAAAAAGGAAAATGTTCTTTAGTAGAAAAAAGGAGGAAAAATTTGCGAGGGGTTAAAAAAAAAAAAAAACACGGAAATCCTGTATACATTATGCAAATTAACCACTTACCTACCGCAGTGACCAGGTCGCAGCCAGAGACATTGCCTTCATCCTCCTTCGTTTTGACGGTGAACATTTCAATTTTTGTTTCTGATTCTCAGCTTTAATACATTACAAGATCAATTGACGTGTCCAAATCGCAACCTGGTGTTGTTTTACTACAGTAGGAAGCAACTTTTTAGATATGAAGTGTGTATGAGATGTATACATACGCGTGCCAGTAAATGTGTGTGTGTGTGCTTCGAAGCATGCATGTACTGTAAAACATATACACACATGCACTCATGCATTGTATATGTACATTGTACATATACATTTTATATTAATATATATGTACATATACATTTATAAAGATATACATATATTCTATAAATCTATATGTACAATTATACATAGTAATGTGTGTGCCTATGCGTATACATATTTATGAATGTCTAGAACGTATGTATGCATACACATGCATAGGCATCAACTTATATAGAATGAGAGGAGAAAGTAGTGATCAAGTCGGTCATGGACATGGAGAGCCCTTCACATTGCCACAGGTGTGAACCCAGTTAGATGGGCTGTTCTTTACACCGAACGGCAGCTTTCAATGTGCAAGTCTATTCTGAGAGCGAGGAGGCAGGAGTGATACGTTTGTGTCAGGCCTTTATGGAATACGGAAAAATATTTTTATTTTAATAAAGAGGCACATCAGAATACTTTTTTTGGGGGGGGGGGGTTGTCTAAACTGAATATGCGGGAAAATATGACAGATTATGTACACTTTGTATATGCATAAATTACAGTTACAAGAAAACCAGTGTCACCATCTTCCCTCAACTGTTTTCATCCAGGTCACGTTTAAAAAGCTCAAAGATGGCCCTGCCATAGCTTATTCACCAGTATATCAGAGATAAAAATATAAAAACATTCAAGTTGCCAATAATTTAAAAAGGGAAACGAGGGATAAAATCTCAGGGCACGTAATTGATCAGTAAAAACTATCCCAGAGTGACCCAGGCCCTCCCTGTAAAAGGTGCTGTTGTGTTCTATGTCAGGACCCAGACCCTCCCTGTAGAAGGTGCTGTTGGGTTCTATGTCAGGACCCAGGCCCTCCCTGTAAAAGGTGCTGTTGGGTTCTATGTCAGGACCCAGACCCTCCATGTAGAAGGTGCTGTTGGGTTCTATGTCAGGACCCAGGCCCTCCCTGTAAAAGGTGCTTTTAGGTTCTATGTCAGGTCCCAGGCCCTCCCTGTAAAAGGTGATGTTGGGTTCTATGTCAGGAGTGTCTACACAGGAGTCTTTGGAACATGGGGCCTGAGGGCATCAAAGGTGACAGGTCACACAGATGTCCTCATACAGTTACTTTGACAGGTAATCATAGGGCCTATCTCTTGCCATTCACCTAGAACATTTCACCCTCTATTGGTTTCAGTCACACTTTACTTCAGGGGACTTTTTTTTAAAGCGGCCCGCCAAGCAAACTGTACGATCTAGGGGAAAATGTCAGAAGCCCTTGTGCTTGCCCATAAGATTGGTGGCCAGGAGCATGGAGGTCTTGGTGAGATGTAGGTGGGCCAAGAGCAGGAGGAAGACGACCATGGCTGTGGAACAGTAGATGGCCACCACGCTGCTCTCCTCTGGCAGGAAGCACTTGGCCAACTGGAAGTCCGTGGGAGAGAAGGTGCCCTGGAGAGAGCGGGAGAGAGGTAAACTTTCATTTAAAATGGAATTGACCCCAACCCTGAGACTGAACAAAAATATAAATGTAACATGCAACAATTTCAAAGAAGAGTTACAGTTCATATGAGGAAATGTGACTGGGGAATACAGATAGGCATCTGATGGTCACTTAAACAAAAAGCTAGGGGTGTGGATCAGAAAACCGGTCAGTATCTGGTGTGACCACCATTTGCCTCATGCAGCACGACACATTCCTTTGCATCGGGTTGATCAGGCTGTTGATTGTTGACTGACATTTTTTCCCTCTCTACAATGGCTGTGCAAAGTTGCTGGATATTGGTGGGAACTGGAACGCGCTGTTGTACACGTCAATCCAGAGCATCCCAAACTTGCTCAATGGGTGGCATGCCTGGTGAATATGCAGGCCATGGAAGAATTGGGACATTTTCAGCATCCAGGAATTGTGTACAGATCCTTGTGACATGGGGGCAGCAGGTAGCCTAGTGGTTGGAGCATTGGGCCAGTAACTGAAAGGTTGGTGGATCGAATCCCCGAGCTGACAAGGTAAAAATCTATCATTCTGCCCCTGAACAAGGCAGTTAACCCACTGTTCCTAGGCCGTCATTGTAAATAAGAATTTGTTCTTAACTGACTTGCCTGGTTAAATAAAGGTTAAAAAAAGAACAATGATGGCGGTGGATGAATGGCACGACAACAGGCATCGGGTTCTCGTCACGGTATCTGTGTATTCAAATATCCATTGATAAAATGCAATTGTGTTCATTTTCCGTAGGTTATGCCTGCCTATACCCCCACCGATTAGGATAAATGCTCACTAATAGGGATGTGCACAACATTTGAGAGAAATATGTTTTTTTTTGTGTGCATATGGACAATTTCTGAGATGTTTTATTTCAGCTTATGAAACATGGGACTTTACATGTTGTGTTAATATTTTCATTTAGTGTAGTTAATTAGTTACCAGGATGAAGCTGGGGTTGTTGCGGTTTCTCCAGCTGAAGGAAGGAACGCTGATCTCTGGGTGCTTGTTGTCGTGGACCACCTTACAGGCACTGTGGGTGTGGCCACTCAGGATAAGACGGGGCTGGAACCACCAAAGTAACTGCAAAGTGGGACCAAAAGAATCCATCATATTTCTGTAATCACATGCCTCTAAAGCCGTGTTCACATTGGCTGTTTGAACTGACTCAAATCGTATTTATTTATTTATTTTTCCTGTGGTATGAACAGCCAAAAAAACACATGGAATCAGATATTTCTAGCCACATTTCAAACCAGCGTCTTAAGTGGTTTGAAGTCATACACATTTGATTCCTGGCCATGCGACTTGTGTCTGAACGGTCAAATCTGATTTATTTGTCATCAAGTGGTTTTAGACTGTTAGTTGGTATCTTGTTGCTTGCTAGCTACTCTGTTTTTAATGGTTTTTTATTTATTTAACCTTTAGTCAACTGTTGACGTGATAGCCAACTAGCTTGTTAATTGTTTAGAAACAAATGAGTGAATGTGCTAGAAAGCTAAACAGCTACCTAGCCAGCTAGTTAGTGGACTGCTGTGGCTGGCTAGTAAGTGGACTGCTGTGGCTGGCTAGTAACTGCTGGGCTGGCTGTGGCTGGCTGGCTGGCTAGTGGACTGCTGTGGCTGGCTAGTAAGTGGACTGCTGTGGCTGGCTAGCTAGTGGACTGCTGTGGCTGGCTAGCTACTAGTGGACTGCTGTGGCTGGCTAGCTAGCTAGTGGACTGCTGTGGCTGGCTAGCTAGCTAGTGGACTGCTGTGGCTGGCTAGCTAGCTAGTGGACTGCTGTGGCTGGCTAGCTAGCTAGTGGACTGCTGTGGCTAGCCAAAAAGGACTCGTTTTGAAAGTTGGATCATCTTATCCTTTGAGGCTTTAAAAGTGTTCTTACCACTATGATTTTGAACATTCAAAAGCTTGCTACAGAACTGAGTGATAGGAAGCACAAGTACCACCACCAATCAGTCTAGACCACTGCACTCACCCCCCTCGGGACTATGACAACTAGTGTAGCCTTGTCATCACATGACTGCTGTCTGAACACACACAATTTGGTCACTTGTAACTTGCTGTTTGTACAGTTAGTTGTCCAAAACAAACTGAACAAACAAAACTGATATGAGCATTAAGGCATGCAGTGTGAACAAGGCTGAAGAAGACCCAACATTTGTTATGGTTTTCAGTCAGAATGATGCACTCTTCAGAATGAGCCCTAGGGCTGTATCTCAATAGTCTAAAGTGGCTTCCTCTCCTTGTCTCCTTTCCTTCATCTGCACGATCTGAATAAAATAAAACAGGTGCAAGCAAGAAGAGGAGGCCACTTTAGACAATGAGATGCACCCCAGGTGTTAGTTATATGACTGAGTGTGTGTGTAAGCTCACCCTTTGAGAAGCCTCCTGGGATAGCACGTCATAGCGCTCATGGAACACCTGGTGTCGCTCTTCAGGAGAGGCGGCGTCCTGCCCAGTGCACTCTGCATCGTTAGGTCGGTACAAAGGGTAGTGCTTCCGACAGAAGTACATAACATACTGTAAGTGAACAATGCTAGGTGTTTTTGTATAATAGGTAGGCTATACACAATATGGATTTCATTTGCAACTAACCAATAACCCCACCCTCCCCCCCAGAACAGCCTCAATTCGTCAGGGCATGGACTCTACATGGTGTTGAAAGCGTTCCACGGGGATGCTGGCTCATGTTGATGCCAATGCTTCCCACAGTTGTATCAAGTTGGCTGGATGTCCTGTGGGTGGTGGACCATTCTTGTAACACACATGAAACTGTTGAGCGTGAAACCCAGCAGCATTGCAGTTCTTGACACTAACCGGTTTGGCTGGCACCTACTACCATACCCCATTCAAAAGGCACTTAAATCTTTTGTCCTGCCCATTCACCCTCGGGATGGCACACATACACAATCCATGTCTCAAATTTATTTGAACTCTTATTTTACCAGGTTAGTTGACTGAGAACACATTCTTATTTACAGCAACAACCTGGGGAATAGTTACAGGAGAGAGGCTTTAAAAAAAAATCTATCTTCAAGTGACATCAATAAAGGATCATCATTTTCACCTGGTCAGTCTATGTCATGGAAAGAGCAGGTGTTATTAATGTTTTGTACTAAAAATACCTGTGAAATCAACATCGCTATTTAAAAAATTATCATTATATTTACTCAACTCATTAGCACGGATAGAGAAGCTTGCTTTGGAACCCTAGTTTACATGTTTGATTGATCAGGTAAGTGCAGGCGTGAGAAATTTCACCAGTGGGGAGAGAGCAAGAGAGAGGGGTACACATTGATGGCGCATGGCTTGAAATGCTGAGCATCATGAGATGATGTGAACTGGAACAGGTTTATGCTATTATAACTTCACAGAATTATATACTAGACATACACTACCATTCAAAAGTTTGGGTCACTTAGAAATGTCCTTGTTTTTGAAAGAAAAGCACATTATTTTGTCCATTAAAATAACATCAAATTGATCCAAAATACAGTGCAGACATTGTTAATGTTGTAAATGACTCTTGTAGCTGGAAACAGCAGATTTTTTATGTAATATCTACATAGGTGTAGAGGCCCACTATCAGCAACCATCACTCCTGTGTTCCAATGGCACGTTGTGTTAGCTAATCCAAGTCCTCAACTAGCCTAGCTGCTAGCTAGCTGCATATCAAGGTAGCGGTGTTTTCTTGAGGGCTTGAACGCAGCCCGCGACGTGGTTAGTCATTGTGGCTGGGACCGCAGATTGTCCCGGGTTTGTTGTTTTCAATCTTCCCTGTGACCTGTCCTGTCTGGAACTGTGAGGAGTAACAACGTAAACTACTTTACTAGCTACCATGACAAAGACCACACCTTGCGGGAGTACCGTTGAGGACAGTGGTGTCTCTCTCACACGTGAAGGATCTTTTAAACAAACAAAAATAGTTCTACAAGCAGTTGTTACAACAACAAGAAAATAGCTTCAAGTGTTTTGTCCAAATATTGGTGGATTCTACTAATAAAAGAATGGATGACCTGACCAGAGAGGTCCAGGACCTGAAGAACAGTTTGCAGTTCTCCCACGGTCAGCTCAATGAGTTGAAACAGGAGAACGGCAAGATGACAGCAATCTGTAAGTCATTGAGAGAGGACATCAGATCTGTGTGTGAGGCCATGATAACAATGACAGATACATCGGGGGACAGTCAAGGTGGAACAACATGGTTGTGGATGGAATTGCAGAATCTCCACATGAGACATGGATGGAGTCTGAAGACAAAGTGAGGGAAATGATCTTTGAGAAATTGAAGATGGACCACAGGAAGATTGAGTTGGAACGTGCCCACAGGACTGGAAAGCCCACAACCGGCTTATGTGACAGGCCCTGACCGATAGTGTTCAAGTTCATGAGGTTCAAGGACAAGGTAGCTGTTCTGGAAAGAGCCAAGAACTTGAGAGGAACATATATCTTCCTCAATGAGGATTATCCTGAAGCTGTGCGCCAGAAGAGGAAAGAACTGATCCCAGCCATAGAAGCTGCCAGAGCGTGTGGGGACATTGCTTACATCTGCTATGAGAGGCTCATTGTCCACCCTCCTTCCCAGAAGCCTGGAGGGGATGAGAGCCAAGCCTATGGGTTCGTAGGTTCAACCCTGCAGCACACACAACAATTGATTAATGGATTGCTGAATGTATATTTTGTTCTCTTGCTTTGCTTGCTCTTTTCAGTATTATGTCTAAGTGATAAGCTACCCAGGAAAGTGTTGAAAATAGCCCATATTAATATATGTAGCCTTAGAAATAAGGTTCATAAAATCAATAACTTGCTAATATCAGATAACATTCATATATTAGCCATTTATGAGACTCACTTAGATAATTAATTCAGTAACTAAATAATATGTGTGAAATGCTTGATAGTGTATGTGATGTAAACAAAGAGGTCTACTTTCTTGGGGACCTGAATATTAACTGGTTTTCATCAAGTTGTCCGCTCAAGAGGAAGATTCTTACTGTAACCAGTGCCTGTAATCTTGTTCAGATTATTAATCAACCTACTAAGGTGTTTACAAACACTACAGGAACAAGAGTATCTACATGTATCGATGACATTTTTACTAATTCTGTAGAACTTTGTTCTAAAGCTGTATCCGTACCCATTGGATGCAGTGATCTCAATATAGTGGCTATATCCAGGAAAGCCAAAGTTCCAAAAGCTGGGCCTAAAATAGTGTATAAGAGATCATACAAAAATATTTTTCCGTGACTCATGTTCAAAATATTTGTCTGATGCGATTAATGAGGAGCATCCAGACGCTGCACTTGATGAATTTATGAAATTGCTTCTTCCAATTATTGATAAACATGCACCTGTTAAGAAACTGACTGTTAGAACTGTTAAGGCTCCATGGATTGATAACGAATTGGAAAACTGTATGGTTGAAAGAGATGGGGCAAAAGGAGTGGCTAATAAGTCTGGCTGCACATCTGACTGGCTGATTTACTGTAAATTGAGAAATTATGTGACTAAACTCAACAAAAAGAAGAAGAAACTGCATTATGAAGCTAAGATCAATGGAGTACTTTATATGAAATTATGGGCAGAAAGACATATTCAACTCCATCTTTCATCGAATCACAAAACCACTTGATGTTGCCAAATATTTCAATGATTACTTAATTGGCAAAGTGGGCAAACTTAGGCAGGAAATGCCAACAACGAACAGTGAGCTGTATTCATGCATTAAAAAAGCATTGCAAGTTCTGTAAAGTTATTATGGGAGAGGTGGAAAAATAATTGTTTTCTATCAATAAATTACAAATCTCCTGGCATTGACAACTTAGAGGGAAAGCTACTGAGGATGGTAGCTGACTCTGTAGCCACGCCTATCTGTCATATCTTTAATCTGAGCCTTGAGGCAAGTCTTTGTCCTCAGGCCTGGGTGGAAGCAAAGTCATTCCGCAACCCAAGAGTGGTAAAGCTGCCTTTACTGGTTCAAACAGCCAACCTATCAGCTTGCTGCCAGCTCTTAGCAAACTGTTGGAAGAAATTGTGTATGACCAAATACAATGCTATTTCTCTGTAAACAAATTCACAACAGACTTTCAGCATGCTTATAGAGAAGGGCACTCAACATGTACTGCACTGACACAAATGACTGATGATTGGTTGAAAGAAATTGATAAGAAGATTGTGGGAGCTGTACTGTTAGATTTCAGTGCAGCCTTTGATATTATTGACCATAACCTGTTGTTGAAAAAACATATGTGTTATGGCTTTTCAACTTCTGCCATATCTTGGATTCAGAGCTGTCTATCTAATATAACTCAAATGGTTTTCTTTAATGGAAGCTTCTCTAATGTAAAAAATGTCAAGTGTGGTGTACCGCAGGGCAGCTCTCTAGGCCCTCTTTTCTATTTTTACCAATGACCTGCCACTGGCATTAAACAAAGAATGTGTGTCCATGTATGCTGATGATTCAACCATATACCCATCAGCAACCACAGCTAATGAAGTCACAGAAACACTTAAAGAGTTGCAACCTGTTTTGGAATGGGTGGCCAGTAATAAACTGGTCCTGAACATCTCTAAAACTAGAGCATTGTATTTGGTACAAATCATTCAATAAGTTCTAGATCTCAGCTGAATCTGGTAATGAATGTTGTGGCTGTTGAACAAGTTGGGGAGAGTAAATTACTTGGTGTTACCTTCGATTGTAAACTGTCATGGTCAAAACATATAGATTCAATTGTTGTAAAGATGAGGAGAGGTCTGTTTGTAATCAAGAGATGCTCTGCTTTTTTGACACCACACTCCAAAAAGCAAGCCCTCCAGGCTCTAGTTTTGTCCAATCTTGATTATTGTCGAATTGTGTGGTCCAGTGCTGCAAGGAAAGACCTAGTTAAGCTGTAGCTGGCCCAGAACAGAGCGGCATGTCTTGCTCTTCATTGTAATCAGAGGGCTAATATTAATACTATGCCAGTCTCTCTTGGCTAAGAGTTGAGGAGAGACTGACTGCATCACTTCTTTTTATAAGAAACATTGTGTTGAAAATCCCAAATTGTTTGCATAGTCAACTTACTCATATCTCTGACACACACACACCCCACCAGACATGCAGTCCCCACAGTCCCCAAATCCAGAACAAATTCAAGAAAGCGAACAGTATTATATAGAGTCCTTATTGCATGGAACTTCCTTCAATCTCATATTGCTCAAATAAACAGCAAACCTGGTTTAAAAAAAACATATAAAGCAACACCTCACAACGCCTCTCCCCTATTTGACCTAGATAGTGTGTGTATGTATTGATATGTAGGCTACGTGTTCCTTTAAAAGAAATGTATGTAGTTCTGTCCTTGAGCTGTTCTTGTCTATTAATGTTCTGTATTATGTCATGTTGTGTGTGGACCCCAGGAAGAGTAGCTGCTGCTTTTGCAACAGCTAATGGGGAGCCTAATAAAATACAAAATACCAAAGCTATGATCCCTTACTTGTTAAATCCACTTCAATCAGTGTAGATTTATTTTACCTTTATTTAACTAGGCAAGTCAGTTAACAACAAATTCTTATTTTCAATGACGGCCTAGGAACAGTGGGTTAACTGCCTGTTCAGGGGCAGAACGACAGATTTGTACCTTGTCAGCTCGGTTGTAACCTTCTGGTTACTAGTCCAACGCTCTAACCACTAGGCTACCCTGCCGCCCCTAGATGAAGGAGAGGAGACAGGTTAAACAAGGCTTTTTTAAGCCTTGAGACAATTAATAAATGGACTGTGTATGTGTGCCATTCAGAGGGTGAATAGGCAAGACAAAATATGTAAGTGCCTTTGACTGGGGTACGGTAGTAGGTGCCAAGCGCACCCGTTTGTGTGTGTAAAGAACTGCAACACTGCTCGCTTCAACCCTCAACAGTTTCTTGTGTGTATCAAGAATGCTCCACTACCCTAAGGACATCCAGCCCACTTGACACAACTATTGGAAGCATTGGAGTCAACATTGGCCAGCATCCCTGTTGGATGCTTTCAACACCTTGTAGTCCATGCCCACAACAAATTGAACTCAAATTTAGGAATGTGTTCCTATATGTTGTACACTCAGTGTACAATGACACCGCAAGGACCTATAATTAACTAAAGTAGTCTCAGTCACTTCGCAAGCACGCGCACACACACTAAACCGTACCTGTAGAATGATAGGTAATGAGCGGGGAAACTTCTGCATATCCTCCTGACAGTATGTTCTCATGCTGCTTGACCGGTGGCTCTGTGAAATCCACAATATCATTACAATCTACTTTCACATTAGCAATGGGAGTAACATAATGTTGACAATCCTTCCTCTTTCGTGACAACATAATGCTTACCACGTTTCAAAAATACATTTCTGGGGATGTTACTGAATAAAGTCTGGGATTAAACTCAAAACATTTGACTCACATATTGTTGGCGCTGAGTAACATGCAAAAGCCATATGGTGACTCTTGATTGCACTCGGGAGAGAAATACGTATTTTTTTGTCAATGCTCAAATCTCTTGCTTCTTTCCAAATCCCAATAACCCCCATTTTGTTTGTGTGTTTGTGTGTGTGGCATTGTTGAGGATGATGGTTGCGATTAAGATCACCAGCACTGAACAGTTGAGTGCCTGAGAGAGGCTGTACAGCTCGTTTTCCACATGCTCGCAGATGGGGCAGCGGTCTCCATGCATGGCCATACTGTTCACCAGTACAAAACTTTGTGGGAACACACACACACACACACACACACACATTAATGATGGTACAAGGATTGGAGCTAAGCTACACATCAACGTGACTAACCACAAACAACATATTGTTAAACTGTTTACATGCATAATTTTGAGACAAGGTTAGATGACGCTATTTACAGTAAAGTGACCTACTTGACTCCCTTGTTGGTTACGATCCGGGCAGAGGTGACATTGAACACCCTCTCGAAGCGTTCAAGTTTGTACCAGCTCATTCTGTTCAAAGATTTAAAAATAATAATAATAATGTTATGTCAAGAGAAAGTGAGCACAAGCACAGGGCTAGGGCCTACTAACGCACACCAACTACAGACAACATAACTCCCTATTGTTAACGGAACTAGTTGAGAATAGAGAGAACAACGTTGTCGACATGTTCTTGGTAGCCTCCATTTAACAGTGAGACTTCTGAACTTAACTTACTCATGATGGAAGCCGATGTCATGGTTACCAATGAGGGCTATAAGCTCCACGTCTCTGGGATGTCGGAAGATTTGCGTAAAGCGGCGGACGTCGTCCTCCCAGTCCTGAAGAACACAAGGTGCATATTCAGATGGTCACAGAGGAACAGTTTGAGCTGGGGTATCAACATCTGCCTCAACCCCTCCTAGCACTAGACACAGTAGGGTGTTACAGTAGGGTGTGTACTACTGTTATTTAATTCCTCCCTCAGTTACATTTAGGTTACATCATACCATTCCTCATAATAAATGTAATGAACTCCCAAACACCTACTCCCATTCACTGTCTGTGTTTCTACTAAAGCACAACTGGTGGAGGTTAGTCACAACTCAAGGACAATCAAATCAAATCAAGGAAAATGAAATTGGAACGGCCAATGCTCAAATCCACGCACACACACACACACATCCCCTTGTGTGCCAACAGATGATGTTATTATCACATATCCTGAGTAGTCGAGCTGTTGGCGGTGTGTGTGGTCTATCCACACACACCGCCACTCACGCCGCCAAACTTACCCTAGTAAAACTGACTATCCTACCGATCCTCGACTTCGGCGATGTCATCTACAAAATTGCTTCCAACACTCTACTCAGCAAACTGGATGCAGTTTATCACAGTGCCATCCGTTTTGTCACTAAAGCACCTTATACCACCCACCACTGTGACTTGTATGCTCTAGTCGGCTGGCCCTTGCTACATATCCGTCGCCAGACCCACTGGCTCCAAATCATCTACAAGTCCATGCTAGGTAAAGCTCTGCCTTATCTCAGTTCACTGGTCACGATGGCAACACCCATCCGTACCACGCGCTCCAGCAGGTGTATCTCACTGATCATCCCTAAAGCCAACACCTCATTTGGCCGCCTTTTGTTCCAGTTCTCTGCTGCCTGTGACTGGAACGAATTGCAAAAATCGCTGAAGTTGGAGACTTTTATCTCCCTCACCAACTTCAAACATCTGCTATCTGAGCAGCTAACCGATCGCTGCAGCTGTACATAGTCTATCGGTAAATAGCCCACCCATTTTTACCTACCTCATCCCCATACTGTTTTTATTTATTTACTTATCTGCTCTTTTGCACACCAATATCTCTACCTGTACATGACCATCTATCACTCCAGTGTTAATCTGCAAAATTGTAATTATTCGCCTACCTCCTCATGCCTTTTGCACACAATGTATATAGATTCCCCTTTTTTTTCTACTGTGTTATTGACTTGTTAATTGTTTACTCCATGTGTAACTCTGTGTTGTCTGTTCACACTGCTATGCTTTATCTTGGCCAGGTCGCAGTTGCAAATGAGAACTTGTTCTCAACTAGCCTACCTGGTTAAATAAAGGTGTTCTCAACTAGCCTACCTGGTTAAATAAAGGTGTTCTCAACTAGCCTACCTGGTTAAATAAAGGTGTTCTCAACTAGCCTACCTGGTTACATAAAGGTGAAATATTTTTTTTATTGTTTAAATCCTTTCTGATAACCGACAGTGCCCATCAACTAACCTTTGGGGAGCTCCATTTCCCCTCGTCGAATATGTCTCCCAAAATGAAGACCACCTCTGGCTGTAGGACCCCCAGTGCTGTCTGGAAAGCTCTCTCCATCTGCCATTCTCTATCAGGGAGGAATGTACAGTACATTATGATTAGGGCAGGGAGTTTTCCTGACCATGTGGAAAGACCACAAGGAAGGACCACTAGGAAAAACTCTGGGCCCTGACTATAGCGATAGCCTATTACAGTCCAGAGTTGTCCTGATGAGGCCTCATAAGAAAATACTCCTGGCCCTGATAATAATCTGTTGGACATGACTACCCAACTCTACCAAGATACAACCACCTTTGATTGAAAGTGTTCTTGTCCATCATGCTGTATAATGTATTTAATAAATCCTGGTAGCATCCTCCCAATGAAAAACCCTATTGAGACTGACCCCTAGAACTCATTTTGTGAACCATGTGAACATGAAGCACTGCAGTCAAAGATGTGATCCGGTTTAGTGCCCTAGCTGGTGAAGTTGGATGCCATGGGGATTTCATATGATCTGATATTAATTTGAGACATCTAAGAGGATTAATTCTATTCCTGTCCTAAAAAAAAAAAGCTCCCACTTTCCATGATTTATGGACGTGTTTGGAGGGACTTGTACTGTCTGTTTCTGTTCATTGTTTTCAGATTTTATTTTTTTGTACATCTGATATGAGATGCAAATTACAGTTTTGATCAAAGGTTTGAAAATGCACACATTCAACAAATGACAGTCCTACAGGGATGTAAAACACACAAAAATAAACTATTTTTTTTATTAATATGATAACTTATCAAATACGCACAAGCAATGAAATTGGAATAGGAGTTTAATGCCTACCTTCGCAGTTTGTCGAACCAGTGTCCCTTTATTGCGCCAAGGAGGTGGGTATCCGACAGAAACAAAGCGCGAAGCGGGGGGACTCCCTTGCCGCTGTCTCTATTCAACTTCGGCCACGAACAACGCAAAATTGCAGGGTAATATATCAAATATTCACAGAAGATAAACACGCAAATGACAGATAAGAACAGAGTGAAAGTAAGGCCCCATTTACATTTGCAACTCAGTCCGTGCATTTCTAAAAACGAAATAGCAATCTGTTCCAGTCACTGCTGGACAAGGCGAACTAAATCCTGCTAAATCATTGAAAATAACTTGCCCTAGATAAACGTAACGGCTTAAGAATTGTACAGAGGACCCATGCCCTGCCTAAAAAAATACGCATATTCGTCTGTATCAATAGTTTTTGGTCCTTTAGGATTGTCATGCGACAGCAATCTTCCAAATATGACTCGCGTGGGATGTCTAGTCAAGAGAATGCGGAGGCTGAATAATTGTTGGTAGCAAAGTACTTTGTATATATCAATATTTGACTGCAATTATTGATTAATTTGGCTACAAAGTCCTCAAAACTAGTGTATGGCATTAAGCGCGATGCAGTTTGAGCATGTGAAAGAAAGAGAGAGAGAGAGAGAGAGAGAGTGTGTGTGTGTGTGTGTGTGTGTGTGTGTGTGCTGGAGTGCGTTCAGTTCGCGTTAACGTTTACACTGAACCACACGTTTCCACAAAATGGTCCTCAAAAAAACGGTGCGGTACTTTCTTCGAAAGCCTTTTAGGTAGCATACTTTTGCGCCCGTTTGGTGTGTGTGTGTGGCCTGGTAAACATAGGTGTGACC
The DNA here is from genome assembly GCF_018296145.1 of Oncorhynchus tshawytscha. Lineage (NCBI taxonomy): Eukaryota > Metazoa > Chordata > Actinopteri > Salmoniformes > Salmonidae > Oncorhynchus > Oncorhynchus tshawytscha. The sequence goes on from NC_056444.1 coordinate 11,204,451, forward strand.
ATCTGAAATCGCAAAACTCGTGCAGCACACCATATGATAACTACACTCTGATCCACCACAATTTCAACGTTTTTCAACTGGTCGTTCAATACAGTAGGTCTACCGTTTTCGTTGAATTCAACGTTGCATACCGTTCTGTCGTACTGAACGCAACCCCGTTTGACTTGTTGTTAAACTACTGGGCAGGACGAACCACAATGTTAATCAGAGATGGATCAGATTCGTAATTATACAAGCCTGACTGGTACTGTATGTGTCACTTTTTTCACGTGCATTTTAATTGACTTGTGACTAGCTACATTGTTTTGATGGCAACAGTATAAAGTTTGTATTTGTCAACCATCCACACATCTAAATTCGAATATCTATTCTATCCATGTGATGAAATGTACTGAACGGGTAACTAAATCCAGTTGAATTCAATCTGTTTTTGAGAGTACTCCTTTTGATAGATATTTACCCATTGTAGAAGTGCTCAGAAAGTGACTTTTTTGGTGATAAAAAAAAATAAAAGGTTCAGATTGATATCATTTAAAAGCTTACAAACAGGGTTGTGAAATTCATTTATAATTGAAGATTTATTTTGTATTATTATGTCATTTTTAACCTTTCACATCGACCTTTAACGACACTAAGGTAACCTGCCTACAAGACTACCGACCCGTAGCCCTCATGTCTGTAGCCATGAAGTGCTTGAATAGCTGGTCATGTCTCACATCAACACCATTATCCCTGAAACCCTAGACCCACTCCAATTTGCATACCGCTTGAACAGATCCACAGATGATGCAACCTCTTTTGTACTCCACACTGCCCTTTCACACCTGGACAAAAGGAACACCTATGTGAGAATGCTATTCATTGACTACAGCTCAGCGTTCAACACCATAGTGCCCTCAAAGCTCATCACTAAGCTAAGGAGCCTGGGACTAAACACCTCCCTCTGCAACTGGATCTTGGACTTCCTGACGGGCCACCCCCCCAGGTGGTAAGGGTTGGTAACAACACATATGTCACGCTGATCCTCGACACGGGGGTCCCTTGGGGGTGCATGCTCAGTCCCCTCCTGTACTCCCTGGTCACTCATGACTGCACGGCCGTTCACGACTCCAACACCATCATTAAGTTTGCCGATGACACAACCTGATCACTGACAACGACGAGACAGCCTATAGGGAGGAGGTCAGAGACCTGGCCATGTGGTACCAGGACAACAACCTCTCCATCAACGTGATCAAGACAAAGGAGATGATTGTGGACTACAGGAAAAGGAGGACCGAGCACGCCCCCATTCTCATCGACGGGGCTGTAGTGGAGCAGGTTGAGAGCTTCAAGTTCCTTGGTGTCCACATCACCAACAAACTGACATGGTCCAAGCACACCAAGACAGTCATGAAGAGGGCACGATAAAACCTATTCCCCCTCAGAAGACTGAACAAATTTGCCATGGGTCCTCAGATCCTCAAAAGGTTCTACAGCTGCACCATCGAGAGCATCCTGACGGGTTGCATCACTGCCTGGTATGGCAACTGCTTGGCCACTGACCGCAAGGCACTACAGAGGGTAGTGCGTACGGCCCAGTACATCACCGGGGCTAAACTTTCTGCCATCTAGGACCTCTATACCAGGCGGTGTCAGAGGAAGGCCTTAAAAATTGTCAAAGACTCCAGTCACCCTAGTCATAGCCTGTTCTCTCTGCTAAAGCGGTACCGTAGCACCAAGTCTAGGTCCAAGAGGCTCCTAAATAGCTTCTACCCCCAGGCCATAAGACTTCTGAACAGCTAATCAAATGGCTACCTAGACTATATGCATTGAACCCCCTTTACGCTGCTGCTATTCTCTGTTATTATATATGCATAGTCACTTTCATAACTCTCTCTACATGTACATATTACCTCAATTACCTCAACTAACCGGTGCCCCCTCACACTGACTCTCTACCGGTACCCCCTGTATATAATAGCCTCACTATTGTTATTTTACTGATGCTCTTGAATTATTTGTTACTTTTATTTCTTATTTTTTAGGTCTTTTTCTTAACCTCGTTGTTGGTTAAGGGCTTGTAAGTAAGCATTTCACCGTTGTATTGGCGCATGTGACATACAATTTGATTTGATCTAAAAACTCATAAACTCCGATTCTTTTCATACTCGCATACTTTGTTGCTTAGACACTATTTTACATCATGTATATGCGTTGTGCCCGCCATCGGTTAAAACACAACACATTATTGAATACAAGGTGGGTGTAAAAAATGTATGAAATTGTAATGTTAACTTTCAAAATGGTACCACAAAGATGGTTGGAGGGCCACACATCAGAGAAGGTTGACTTGAATGGGAATAACTGTTTTAAATTATAATGTCAATCCTCTATATGAAACCTATTGAAATCATAGAAATATAGATCATAGAACAGACATAACAATTTAAGTTGATATTCGATGGTGGGTGGACCAGCAGTCTTCTTTGTGGTAGTAATTAGAAGTAAAAATGTCAATTCAATAAAAAATGTAAATGGTATAGCAGCTAAATTGTAGTGGTCTGAAGAAATAAGTCCATTCTATGAATTATATTTCTATGATTGAAATGACACCCACCCTGTTTTCAAAAGTATGTTGTGTCAACTGATGGCAGACACAACACAAAAACCTCAGATGTAAAGTAAGGTCTAAGCCAAAGGCAAAATTGTGGTGTAGATATTGGGGTGGATGAACAGTAAATGCAGGGTCCGCCATCGCACATTTCTTTTACATTTTAAAACCTATTTCATGCAATTCCACACAGTCTGACATTACTTATCATACCCATGAGGGGTATATGAAGGGTCGTTTTGACATATTTTTGGAAATTAGCTTACTTCCTGCATTTCAACACAACACAGAAGAGAAAAATGTGCCGTTTTATAATGCTATTTTACACATTTAGTCATAAGTCAGAGAACATTTAGCAGATTTAAAGCTCATTTCTTGCTATTCTTCACATTTTGCCATGAGGATGAGAGAAAATGTTGCAATTTTAAAGTAATGGTACAGTGAAAATCGGACTTTTAAAAGTTAGTATTCTATTAACTGATACCAAATAATGCTGTTGACACATCCTATACTCGTATTTGTGGCAAAAGCATACATTTTAGGCGAAAAAACGGTATGGGTAACTGCATACTTGGAGTGTGTCTGAAAGTGGGCGTTGTAAAAGAGGTAGGTGGATCAACAGCGATAGGTGTAACATCAGTGGGTGGATCAACAGCGATAGGTGTAACATCAGTGGGTGGATCAACAGCGATAGGTGTAACATCAGTGGGTGGATCAACAGCGATAGGTGTAACATCAGTGGGTGGATCAACAGCAATAGGTGTAACATCAGTGGGTGGATCCACAGCGATGGCTGCAACATCAACAAATCTGCCCAATAGGCCTGCTGTGTCCCTCGGGCACTGCATCGTAGTGCTTGAGGCGTCACTACACACCCGGGTTCGATCCCAGGCTGTGACACAGCTAGCCGTGACATCCATGAGGCGGCACACAATTGGCCCAGCGTTGTCCGTGTTAGGGGAGGGTTTGGCCGGCCAGGATTTCCTTGTCCCATCGCACTCTAGCGACTCCTTGTGGCGTGCCTGCAAGCTGACTTCGGATGCCAGCTGGACAGTGCTTCCTCCTACACATTGGTGCAGCTGGCTTCCAGGTTAAGCGAGCAGTGTATCAAGAAGCAGTGCGGCTTGGCAGGGTCGTGTTTCGGAGGACGTATGGCTCACTCACTTAGCTGATTGGCTTTCCATACACCCACTTCTGTTGATCCTCACACCTTTTTTGGCACGGCTACTTTCAGATACACTCCATGTATGCATGCAGTTACCCATGACAAAAAAACAACTGAAAAACACTTAAAAAACACCACCTCAAACTTGTATTTTAGTTTCAAAAATGCTTTTTATTACCTCATAGAGGATGATGTCATCCTCCTAAGGAGGATGTGCTAGCCAATCAGCAGTCTACTCGTGTGAATATTTTTATGACAGGTGTAAGACCACAGCATTCCAACACTGCTTTTTAACATACCCTTAAAAATATATATATATACATTTCTGACACACTTAGTGACGTAGCAAGATTTCTCATTATTTATGTTTTCAGAAATCCAAGATGTTAGAGATTGTGTAGGCCTATTACTTATATGTTATTTAATGTCTTTTCATTTTGGAAATGCCAAGACCATTATGTCATCTCCAGCACAAACCCATCTGTATCGTCTCAGATCCAGTGAAACCAGTTATGCACTGGGTGCACAATGGAAGGATCAGTCGATTGAGACTCACCACCTCAAAAGTATCTGGTAGAATGCATTTCAATAGAGTTAACCCAGCTACATGTGTTTTCACCTAATTCTAACCCTAGGGGGGATATCTAGCCTATCATGTCTGATATCACTCTCTAAATCTCTCTCTCTTTACCACACATTGTAATCATCCAGTCCTTTCTTAAATCTTTATTACTAGCCAGCCATATATTTTTATTTATTTAGTTATTTCACCATTATTTAACCTTGTAAGCCAGTTGAAAACAAGTTCTCATTTACAACTGCAACCTGGCCAACATAAAGCAAAGCAGTGTGACACAAACAACACAGAGTTACACATGGAATAAACATACAGTCAATAACACAATAGAAAAAGTCTATATACAGTGTGTGACAAAACAGATGGCACTGTGATAGACTGCATCCAATTTGCTGAGTAGAGTGTTTGAGGCTATTTTGTAAATGACATCACCGAAGTCAAGGATCAGTAGGATAGTCAGTTTTACGAGGGTATGTTTGGCATGATGAGTGAAGGATGCTTTGTTGCGAAATAGGAAGCCAATTCTAGATTTAATTTTGGATTGGAGACACTTAATATGAGTCTGTCCACATATTCTAAGTCAGAACCGCCCAGGGTAGTGAGGCTAGACGGGCGGGCAGGTGCGGGCAGAAATCTGTTGAAGAGCATGCATTTAGTTGTACTTGCATTTAAGAGCAGTTGGAAGCCACGGAAGGAGAGTTGTATGGCATTGAAGCTCGTCTGGAGGTTTGTTAACACAGTGTCCAAAGAAGGGCCAGAAGTATACAGAATGGAGTCGTCTCCGTAGAGGTGGATCAGAGAATCACCAGCAGCAAGACTGACATCATTGACATATACAGAGAAAAGAGTCGGCCAGAGAATTGAACCCTGTGGTACCCCATAGAGGCTGCCAGAGGTCCGGACAGCAGGCCCTCCGATTTGACACACTGAACTCTGCCCCGACAGTCATTTGAGAAACCAAGGCTGTTGAGTCTGCCGATAAGAATGCAGTGATTGACAGAGTCGCATGCCTTGGCCAGGTCGTTGAAGATGGCTGGACAGTATTGTCTTTTATTGATGGCGGTTATGATATCGTTTAGGACCTTGAGTGTGGCTGAGGTGCACCCATGAACAGCTCGGAAACCTGATTGCATAGCGGAGAAGGTACGGTGGGATTCGAAATGGTCGGTTTGTTAACTTGGCTTTCGAAGACCTTAGAAAGGCAGGGTAGAATAGATATAGGTCTGTCACAGTTTGGGTCTAGAGTGTCTTCCCCTTTGAAGAAGGGGATGACCAAGGCAGCTTTCCAATCTTTGGGGATCTCAGACGATATGAAAGAGAGGTTGAACAGGCTAGTAATCGGGGTTTCAACAATTGCAGCGGATAATTTTAGAAAGAGAGGGTCCAGATTGTCTAGCCCAGCTGATTTGTCTGTGTCCAGATTATGCAGCTCTTTCAGAACATCGGCTATCTGGATTTGGGTGAAGGAGAAATGGGGGAGACTTGGGCAAGTTGCTGTGGGGGGTGCAGAGCTGTTGACCAGGGTAGGGTAGCCAGGTGGAAAGCATGGTCAGCCATAGAAAAATTGTAATTCTCGATTATCGTAGATTTATCGGTGGTGACAGTATTTCCTAGCCTCAGTGCAGTGGACAGCTGGGAGGAGGTGCTCTTATTCTCCATGGACTTTACAGTGTCCCAGAACTTTTTGGAGTTTGTGCTACAGGATGATTAGGATTATGGAGAGAAGAGTTTACAAGGGAGCTCTTTGAGAGACTTCACTTTGATCTTCAAGCATAGATTTAATGCAGTCTACATTTCGACACATTCGTGGTCGTGGATACAATTTTATCCATCGGGGATGGCGGTGACAGCACGTCTAGCAGTGGCTAGAGAGTCGTTTTGCGACTATCAATGTCATTCCAATCTGAAATAGAATCGTACATATCGAAGTTCAGTCAATAGCAAGGCAGTAGCCGCCTGCAGCACCGAGGTGGACAGTGGACACCGGGGTAACGGGACCGTACCAGAGAACTACACCTCACCAAAGCCATATAATAGGTTCTAATTTGCTGTCTCTTGGATGCCTGGCTCCTCGTTATAAACTGACAACCTCGGACAGTGACAAGTGCTGGCGGGAATGCATGGATGTTGCTGTAGAAGTTGCATGTAGAGCTGGTAAGGTAAGTCAAGTGTGACGTCCATCAATTCCACGTGGCCCTAAAACCAAGTATTTGTGGTAACCTACTCTAGTTGTAAATGTACATATGTAATTACAGTGAGTATTGTAATTGTAAGTATTGTAACACATTGTTACATATGACTCATAGCTGTGATACCTCTTGTAAAAAATGGGGACCAGTAAAGCTTGTTACATAGATTACAATCTTCAAAATAGGCCTATTAAAAAATATTGATACCTTAGAAACCAGGATTACCTCCTAATAACACACATGGAAAGCCCATGGATCAATGGCACAGACAGTCTTTCCTGATCCCCAGTCATGAATATTGGTGGCCTTGTGTTTTATCCTCCAGGGGTGTGCTATGTCACTTGGTCCCGCCCCCTCCAGGTAGTGCAGGAGGCGGTGGAACACGAGAAGAACGTGAGTACCAAGAGCACACCAATCTACCTGGTAAAGGAGGCCGACCAGTAGGTGGAGGACCTTATCTCCACCCTCAGGGACAAGTTCCTCTCGCACAGGTACGCAATGGTATCTTCCAAAGGTATCTCCTCAACACAGGAGTGGTTACATTTTAGCCCCCAGCTATCCCCTGCCCTATGCCACAGGTGTCAGTCATTCCACAGAGGGCCAACTGTCTGCAGGTTTTCACTCCTCCCTTGTACTTGCCTGATTAATTAAGGTCACTAATTAGTAAGGAACTCCTCCCACTTGGTTGTCTAGGGCTTAATTGAAAGGAAAAAACTAAAACCTGCAGACATTATGCCAGTGTTTCCCAACTCTGGCCTGTGTACCCCAAGGGGTTCATGTTTTGGTTAGGGCAAAAACCAAAACGTGCACCAGCTGGGGTCCCATGGATAGAGCATGGGAAACCCTGCACTAGACCTTCCATATAATGAGGTTGACACCTCTGCGCTAGGCCCTCTGTGTTTACATGTCTAAAAGAGCTCTTTAGGAATCTCATCATGACACTGCTGAGTGTTAGGGAATAGTGCATGCAAGGCACTCATACACTGTATGTTGTGAACTTGTGACAGGTTCATTGGAGAGGAGTCGTCTACAGCCGGGGAGAAATGCATCCTCACAGACAGCCCCTCCTGGTTCATTGGAGAGGAGTCGTCTACAGGGAGAAATGCATCCTCACAGACAGCCCCTCCTGGTTCATTGGAGAGGAGTCGTCTACAGGGAGAAATGCATCCTCACAGACAGCCCCTCCTGGTTCATTGGAGAGGAGTCGTCTACAGGGAGAAATGCATCCTCACAGACAGCCCCTCCTGGTTCATAGACCATATCGATGGCACCTGTAACTTTGTTCACAGGTACAATGACAAGTTTCCAACAGCAATATCTACAACAGCCATTTCGTCAGATTAGGGATTTGGAACTATACATGTTGAAATAAAGATGATACTACAACACATCTAATAAAGCAAGTAGTTATACTCTGTCATTGATGGAATAGTATCACCAAATATTTAGGCTATTGATGATGTACTTGATTTTTCTCAGTTTCTACATGGTTGCAGTTAGCATTGGTTTCGCTCTGAAGAAAGACTTAAGCATGAGAAGTATGGGGGAACAGAATATACCAAGTTAAAAAAACATTATAATTAAAAGGTTATCCATTTGTATTCTAATGTAGTTTGGAGGGATCTACCATTGCTTCGATGGAATGTTTTACACAGCAACAAAAGGCCAGGGGGGCATTTTGCATTGGTGTAAGGATCAACGTTTCAAAGGAAAAAAGGTAAGTCCACTTCTTACCGCTTTATGTGATGCACCCACATTTTCATAGTGGATTGTAATGCCATATGTTAAACCAGGGGTTAGCAAGCCTGTTATTGTAATGCCATATGTTAAACCAGGGGTTAGCAAGCCTGTTATTGTAATGCCATATGTTAAACCAGGGGTTAGCAAGCCTGTTATTGTAATGCCATATGTTAAACCAGGGGTTAGCAAGCCTGTTATTGTAATGCCATATGTTAAACCAGGGGTTAGCAAGCCTGTTATTGTAATGCCATATGTTAAACCAGGGGTTAGCAAGCCTGTTATTGTAATGCCATATGTTAAACCAGGGGTTAGCAAGCCTGTTATTGTAATGCCATATGTTAAACCAGGGGTTATTGTAATGCCAAGTTAAACCTGTTATTGTAATGCCATATGTTAAACCAGGGGTTAGCAAGCCTGTTATTGTAATGCCATATGTTAAACCAGGGGTTAGCAAGCCTGTTATTGTAATGCCATATGTTAAACCAGGGGTTAGCAAGCCTGTTATTGTAATGCCATATGTTAAACCAGGGGTTAGCAAGCCTGTTATTGTAATGCCATATGTTAAACCAGGGGTTAGCAAGCCTGTTATTGTAATGCCATATGTTAAACCAGGGGTTAGCAAGTCTGTTATTGTAATGCCATATGTTAAACCAGGGGTTAGCAAGCCTGTTATTGTAATGCCATATGTTAAACCAGGGGTTAGCAAGCCTGTTATTGTAATGCCATATGTTAAACCAGGGGTTAGCAAGCCTGTTATTGTAATGCCATATGTTAAACCAGGGGTTAGCAAGCCTGTTATTGTAATGCCATATGTTAAACCAGGGGTTAGCAAGCCTGTTATTGTAATGCCATATGTTAAACCAGGGGTTAGCAAGCCTGTTATTGTAATGCCATATGTTAAACCAGGGGTTAGCAAGCCTGTTATTGTAATGCCATATGTTAAACCAGGGGTTAGCCTGTTATTGTAATGCCATGTTAAACCAGGGGTTAGTTATTGTAATGCCAAAACCAGGGGTGCCCTGTTATTGTAATGTTAAACCAGGGGTTAGCAAGCCTGTTATTGTAATGCCATATGTTAAACCAGGGGTTAGCAAGCCTGTTATTGTAATGCCATATGTTAAACCAGGGGTTAGCAAGCCTGTTATTGTAATGCCATATGTTAAACCAGGGGTTAGCAAGCCTGTTATTGTAATGCCATAAACCAGGGGTGTTAAACCAGGGGGGGTTAGCAAGCCTGTTATTGTAATGCCATATGTTAAACCAGGGGTTAGCAAGCCTGTTATTGTAATGCCATATGTTAAACCAGGGGTTAGCAAGCCTGTTATTGTAATGCCATATGTTAAACCAGGGGTTAGCAAGCCTGTTATTGTAATGCCATATGTTAAACCAGGGGTTAGCAAGCCTGTTATTGTAATGCCATATGTTAAACCAGGGGTTAGCAAGCCTGTTATTGTAATGCCATATGTTAAACCAGGGGTTAGCAAGCCTGTAATGCCATATGTTAAACCAGGGGTTAGCAAGCCTGCCAGGGGTTATGTTAAATTGTAATGCCATATGTTAAACCAGGGGTTAGCAAGCCTGTTATTGTAATGCCATATGTTAAACCAGGGGTTAGCAAGCCTGTTATTGTAATGCCATATGTTAAACCAGGGGTTAAACCAGGGGTTAGCAAGCCTGTTATTGTAATGCCATATGTTAAACCAGGGGTTAGCAAGCCTGTTATTGTAATGCCATATGTTAAACCAGGGGTTAGCAAGCCTGTTATTGTAATGCCATATGTTAAACCAGGGGTTAGCAAGCCTGTTATTGTAATGCCATATGTTAAACCAGGGGTTAGTTAAACCAGGGGTTAGCAAGCCTGTTATTGTAATGCCATATGTTAAACCAGGGGTTAGCAAGCCTGTTATTGTAATGCCATATGTTAAACCAGGGGTTAGCAAGCCTGTTATTGTAATGCCATATGTTAAACCAGGGGTTAGCAAGCCTGTTATTGTAATGCCATATGTTAAACCAGGGGTTAGCAAGCAAGCCTGTTATTGTAATGCCATATGTTAAACCAGGGGTTAGCAAGCCTGTTATTGTAATGCCATATGTTAAACCAGGGGTTAGCAAGTCTGTTATTGTAATGCCATATGTTAAACCAGGGGTTTGTAATGCCAAGGGGTTAGCCTGTTATTGTAATGCCATATGTTAAACCAGGGGTTAGCAAGCCTGTTATTGTAATGCCATATGTTAAACCAGGGGTTAGCAAGCCTGTTATTGTAATGCCATATGTTAAACCAGGGGTTAGCAAGCCTGTTATTGTAATGCCATATGTTAAACCAGGGGTTAGCAAGCCTGTTATTGTAATGCCATATGTTAAACCAGGGGTTAGCAAGCCTGTTATTGTAATGCCATATGTTAAACCAGGGGTTAGCCTGTTATTGTAAGCCCAGGGGTTAGCAAGTGTTAACCAGGGGTTAGCAAGCCTGTTATTGTAATGCCATATGTTAAACCAGGGGTTAGCAAGCCTGTTATTGTAATGCCATATGTTAAACCAGGGGTTAGCAAGCCTGTTATTGTAATGCCATATGTTAAACCAGGGGTTAGCAAGCCTGTTATTGTAATGCCATATGTTAAACCAGGGGTTAGCAAGCCTGTTATTGTAATGCCATATGTTAAACCAGGGGTTAGCAAGCCTGTTAAGCCTGTTAAACCAGTAATGCCATATGTTAAACCAGGGGTTAGCAAGCCTGTTATTGTAATGCCATATGTTAAACCAGGGGTTAGCAAGCCTGTTATTGTAATGCCATATGTTAAACCAGGGGTTAGCAAGCCTGTTATTGTAATGCCATATGTTAAACCAGGGGTTAGCAAGCCTGTTATTGTAATGCCATATGTTAAACCAGGGGTTAGCAAGCCTGTTATTGTAATGCCTGTTATTGTAATGCCATATGTTAAACCAGGGGTTAGCAAGCCTGTTATTGTAATGCCATATGTTAAACCAGGGGTTAGCAAGCCTGTTATTGTAATGCCATATGTTAAACCAGGGGTTGTTATTGTAATGCCATATGTTAAACCAGGGGTTAGCAGCCTGTTATTGTAATGCCATATGTTAAACCAGGGGTTAGCAAGCCTGTTATTGTAATGCCATATGTTAAACCAGGGGTTAGCAAGCCTGTTATTGTAATGCCATATGTTAAACCAGGGGTTAGCAAGCCTGTTATTGTAATGCCATATGTTAAACCAGGGGTTAGCAAGCCTGTTATTGTAATGCCATATGTTAAACCAGGGGTTGTAATGCCATATGTTAAACCAGGGGTTAGCAAGCCTGTTATTGTAATGCCATATGTTAAACCAGGGGTTAGTAATGCCAAGTTAAACCTTAGTTATTGTAATGCCATATGTTAAACCAGGGGTTAGCAAGCCTGTTATTGTAATGCCATATGTTAAACCAGGGGTTAGCAAGCCTGTTATTGTAATGCCATATGTTAAACCAGGGGTTAGCAAGCCTGTTATTGTAATGCCATATGTTAAACCAGGGGTTAAGCAAGCCTGTTATTGTAATGCCATATGTTAAACCAGGGGTTAGCAAGCCTGTTATTGTAATGCCATATGTTAAACCAGGCCATATGTTAAACCAGGGGTTAGCAAGCCTGTTATTGTAATGCCATATGTTAAACCAGGGGTTAGCAAGCCTGTTATTGTAATGCCATATGTTAAACCAGGGGTTAGCAAGCCTGTTATTGTAATGCCATATGTTAAACCAGGGGTTAGCAAGCCTGTTATTGTAATGCCATATGTTAAACCAGGGGTTAGCAAGCCTGTTATTGTAATGCCATATGTTAAACCAGGGGTTAGCAAGCCTGTTAGCAAGCCTGTTATTGTAATGCCATATGTTAAACCAGGGGTTAGCAAGCCTGTTATTGTAATGCCATATGTTAAACCAGGGGTTAGCAAGCCTGTTATTGTAATGCCATATGTTAAACCAGGGGTTAGCAAGCCTGTTATTGTAATGCCATATGTTAAACCAGGGGTTAGCAAGCCTGTTATTGTAATGCCATATGTTAAACCAGGGGTTAGCAAGCCTGTTAAACCAGGGGTTGTAAATGCCATATGTTAAACCAGGGGTTAGCAAGCCTGTTATTGTAATGCCATATGTTAAACCAGGGGTTATGTTAAACCAAGCCTGTTATTGTAATGCCATATGTTAAACCAGGGGTTAGCAAGCCTGTTATTGTAATGCCATATGTTAAACCAGGGGTTAGCAAGCCTGTTATTGTAATGCCATATGTTAAACCAGGGGTTAGCAAGCCTGTTATTGTAATGCCATATGTTAAACCAGGGGTTAGCAAGCCTGTTATTGTAATGCCATATGTTAAACCAGGGGTTAGTGTTATTGTAATGCCATAGCCAGGGGTTATTGTAATGCCATATGTTAAACCAGGGGCCTGTTATTGTAATGCCAAGCCCTGTTATTGTAATGCCATATGTTAAACCAGGGGTTAGCAAGCCTGTTATTGTAATGCCATATGTTAAACCAGGGGTTAGCAAGCCTGTTATTGTAATGCCATATGTTAAACCAGGGGTTAGCAAGCCTGTTATTGTAATGCCATATGTTAAACCAGGGGTTAGCAAGCCTGTTATTGTAATGCCATATGTTAAACCAGGGGTTAGCAAGCCTGTTATTGTAATGCCATATGTTAAACCAGGGGTTAGCAAGCCTGTTATTGTAATGCCATATGTTAAACCAGGGGTTAGCAAGCCTGTTATTGTAATGCCATATGTTAAACCAGGGGTTAGCAAGCCTGTTATTGTAATGCCATATGTTAAACCAGGGGTTAGCAAGCCTGTTATTGTAATGCCATATGTTAAACCAGGGGTTAGCAAGCCTGTTATTGTAATGCCAAAACCAGGGGTTAGCCTGTTATTGTAATGCCATATGTTAAACCAGGGGTTAGCAAGCCTGTTATTGTAATGCCATGCCATATGTTAAACCAGGGGTTAGCAAGCCTGTTATTGTAATGCCATATGTTAAACCAGGGGTTAGCAAGCCTGTTATTGTAATGCCATATGTTAAACCAGGGGTTAGCAAGCCTGTTATTGTAATGCCATATGTTAAACCAGGGGTTAGCAAGCCTGTTATTGTAATGCCATATGTTAAACCAGGGGTTAGCAAGCCTGTTATTGTAATGCCATATGTTAAACCAGGGGTTAGCAAGCCTGTTATTGTAATGCCATATGTTAAACCAGGGGTTAGCAAGCCTGTTATTGTAATGCCATATGTTAAACCAGGGGTTAAGCAAGCCTGTTAAACCAGGGGTTGTAATGCCATATGTTAAACCAGGGGTTAGCAAGCCTGTTATTGTAATGCCATATGTTAAACCAGGGGTTAGCAAGCCTGTTATTGTAATGCCATATGTTAAACCAGGGGTTAGGCAAGCCTGTTATTGTAATGCCATATGTTAAACCAGGGGTTAGCAAGCCTGTTATTGTAATGCCATATGTTAAACCAGGGGTTGGCAAGCCTGTTATTGTAATGCCATATGTTAAACCAGGGGTTAGCAAGCCTGTTATTGTAATGCCATATGTTAAACCAGGGGTTAGCAAGCCTGTTATTGTAATGCCATATGTTAAACCAGGGGTTAGCAAGCCTGTTATTGTAATGCCATATGTTAAACCAGGGGTTAGCAAGCCTGTTATTGTAATGCCATATGTTAAACCAGGGGTTAGCAAGCCTGTTATTGTAATGCCATATGTTAAACCAGGGGTTAGCAAGCCTGTTATTGTAATGCCATATGTTAAACCAGGGGTTAGCAAGCCTGTTATTGTAATGCCATATGTTAAACCAGGGGTTAGCAAGCCTGTTATTGTAATGCCATATGTTAAACCAGGGGTTAGCAAGCCTGTTATTGTAATGCCATATGTTAAACCAGGGGTTAGTTAGCAAGCCTGTTATTGTAATGCCATATGTTAAACCAGGGGTTAGCAAGCCTGTTATTGTAATGCCATATGTTAAACCAGGGGTTAGCAAGCCTGTTATTGTAATGCCATATGTTAAACCAGGGGTTAGCAAGCCTGTTATTGTAATGCCATATGTTAAACCAGGGGTTAGCAAGCCTGTTATTGTAATGCCATATGTTAAACCAGGGTTAGCAAGCCTGTTATTGTAATGCCATATGTTAAACCAGGGGTTAGCAAGCCTGTTATTGTAATGCCATATGTTAAACCAGGGGTTAGCAAGCCTGTTATTGTAATGCCATATGTTAAACCAGGGGTTGGCAAGCCTGTTATTGTAATGCCATATGTTAAACCAGGGGTTAGTTAGCAAGCCTGTTATTGTAATGCCATATGTTAAACCAGGGGTTAGCAAGCCTGTTATTGTAATGTCATATGTTAAACCAGGGGTTAGCAAGCCTGTTATTGTAATGCCATATGTTAAACCAGGGGTTAGCAAGCCTGTTATTGTAATGCCATATGTTAAACCAGGGGTTAGCAAGCCTGTTATTGGAATGCCATATGTTAAACCAATTACATGGACATGGGGGGGGGGCAGGGCCTCCCGGGTGGCGCAGTGGTTAATGGCGCTGTACTGCTGTGCCACCAGAGACTCTGGGTTCGCGCCCAGGCTCTGTCGTAACCGGCCGCGACCAGGAGGTCTGTGGGGCGACGCACAATTGTCCTAGCGTCGTCCGGTTTAGGGAGGGTTTGGCCGGTAGGGAAATCCTTGTCTCATTGCGCACCAGCGACTCCAGTGGCGGGCCGGGCGCAGTGCGCGCTAACCAAGGTTGCCAGGTGCACTGTGTTTCCTCCGACACATTGGTGCGGATGGCTTCCGGGTTGGATGGCGCTGTGTTAAGAAGCAATGCAGCTTGGTTGGGTTGTGTATCGGAGGACGCATGACTTTCAACCTTCGTCTCTCCCGAGCCCGTACGGGAGTTGTAGCGATGAGACAAGATGGTAGCTATTAAACAATTGGATACCATGAAATTGGGGAGAAAAAGTGGTAATAAAATAAAAAACATGGACAAGGGGGACCTGACCCTAGATCAGTACTTACTCTGAGACAACGCTTGATACACACGGCTCTAGGCTACTCCTTGTGTTCCAGGGTGAGGATAATCGGCAGCTCAACCCTGGCCAACCCTGGCTCAACCCTGGCTCAACCCTGGCCAACCCCAACCCTGTGACTGATAGCCACGGGGGCGGCTGAGGCCTACTACCAGTATGGGCTGCACTGCTGGGACATCGCCGCCGCTACTGTTGTCATCCGAGAGGCCGGGGGAGTTGTAGAACCCCCACAGGTGGGGGTTCTAGAATAGAATACAATAGATTATTTGACTCCCTGTCAATGATGGGTGATAGGGATCGGTTTTTACAAACAGTTCATGTTTATTTCAATCAGGCTTATAATTTGTACTGTATGTCCCTGTATTCTGGTCTCAAACTGAGCTCTCATCTGAACGGTTGTCCTGGACGAGGCAGCAATGAGATGGGTATATTAGCTAGAGCTTTCACGTGAGCAAATAACTAATGAGGTCCCACAGAATGCAAAGAACTCATGCTGTTATTATGGAAAAGTCCCTAGGGTTTCATTAAATCAGTTCTTATTGGCTTTCACTTTTTTTGTGATAGACATGGTAACTTTTAAAAAGAGAATGTACAATTTGTTTTTTGATAGTATAGTTGCTATCTCTTGAGTGATGACGTATGGACTGTGCCCTTCCAAGCCTTTGTGAGGTTGAGCTTGATATCTGTCTGAAGAAGTGGCTGGCTGCCCGCGTTGTTCATCTCTTCTTCCCCAGGCCTGGGGTGTTGCACAAAAGGACCACTGTTGAGAGACGGAGGGACTGGGCGCGAGGTCGGGATCATGTGGTCAGCTGCCGTTCAGTCTCTGGCAGTCCAGAAGCTCAGCTATCAGCTCCTTCCCTGAAATGTAGGAGAAGACTCTATTCAACCTTTCAACCAGTTCCAAAAGTCTCTGGTAGTGGGCCGCAGTGGTGCCTGAATGGAAATTTGATTTAGATTTGTTTTGTTAGTGGGGAGGCTTTTGGTGGTGAGGTTTAGAACTGATTCATGTGTTTATTTATAGTTTCTTTATAGAATATGTGGTTATAAGTGTGTTTTGATGGATGTGGGAGTTATATAAAATGTGTGCTTATGTTCCAGGGGGTCTTCTCGACCTCATGTCCTGAAGTGGTTGCTGCAGGAACCCACAACATGGCCAGTTACATCGTCCAGCAACTGCTGCCAATCGGCTACGAGTGGGATGACAGTGACCCTGGTTTGCAAAAGTAAAAGTCGACCTCCATCTATCCAGTGGATTCTCCTCCGCCTTTCACCTCAAATCATGAAATACTGCTGCAGAGTATGCAAGCCTGCTCTTTTTTTAAAGGAGATTTAGCTCAAACGTAATGTTCCTCCTTTTACAGTTTTTTTCCAACTGCTTACACACGTTTTCAAAACACTGCACACATCAAATGTAAAATGCCTCACATCTCCTTCAAAGTGCCATAAACACATGTCAGAATGAAGCATTTGCATCAAATGGCAAACACTGCTTTCATAATAGTATATTTTTAGATATACCATATAAACACTGTTGTTGTAAATCTAAAGCTCTTTGGTCTTTCATAGGCTAAAATCTACATTTCAATACAATGTTCTACAGTGAAAGTAATCTGCTGAGAGGGGTAACAAGTACACTGTAAACACCAATGTAATGTAGAAACAGAAAATATTTATTAGGCCAAACATTACTGTTCTATACAGTAGCATACAACAAAACCATAAACATATGTAAACCAAAAGTATATTCTTTAGAATAGAGTAAAGAACACAATTGTGTGTGTGGGGTCCCGGGGGGTCAGTCCAGGAATTGGTGGGGGGGGGCAGTCACCAGTGCTAAGCTACGCTTCATCTCTTCTCCAGCCTGGGTCTGGCCACAATACTTCGTCCACATCACAAGATACGTTTTCTCTTGCCAAACATCGAGGGAAGTATCTCCTAGCATGGCGTATCCAACCTCTCTGTCCCCACATGGAGGGAAGTATCTCCTAGCATGGTGTATCCAACCTCTCTGTCCCCACATGGAGGGAAGTATCTCCTAGCATGGCGTATCCAACCTCTCTGTCCCCACATGGAGGGAAGTATCTCCTAGCATGGCGTATCCAACCTCTCTGTCCCCACATGGAGGGAAGTATCTCCTAGCATGGCGTATCCAACCTCTCTGTCCCCACATGGAGGGAAGTATCTCCTAGCATGGCGTATCCAACCTCTCTGTCCCCACATGGAGGGAAGTATCTCCTAGCATGGTGTATCCAACCTCTCTGTCCCCACATGAAGGGAAGTATCTCCTAGCATGGCGTATCCAACCTCTCTGTCCCCACATGGAGGGAAGTATCTCCTAGCATGGCGTATCCAACCTCTCTGTCCCCACATCGAGGGAAGTATCTCCTAGCATGGTGTATCCAACCTCTCTGTCCCCACATGGAGGGAAGTATCTCCTAGCATGGCGTATCCAACCTCTGTCCCCACATGGAGGGAAGTATCTCCTAGCATGGCGTGTCCAACCTCTCTGTCCCCACATGGAGGGAAGTATCTCCTAGCATGGCGTATCCAACCTCTCTGTCCCCACATGGAGGGAAGTATCTCCTAGCATGGCGTATCCAACCTCTCTGTCCCCACATGGAGGGAAGTATCTCCTAGCATGGCGTATCCAACCTCTCTGTCCCCACATGGAGGGAAGTATCTCCTAGCATGGCGTATCCAACCTCTCTGTCCCCACATGGAGGGAAGTATCTCCTAGCATGGCGTATCCAACCTCTCTGTCCCCACATGGAGGGAAGTATCTCCTAGCATGGCGTATCCAACCTTGGACAGAGGCAACCTCTATGTCCCCACATGGAGGGAAGTATCTCCTAGCATGGCGTATCCAACCCTGGACAGAGGCAACCTCTATGTCCCCACATGGAGGGAAGTATCTCCTAGCATGGTGTATCCAACCTTGGACAGAGGCAACCTCTATGTCCCCACATGGAGGGAAGTATCTCCTAGCATGGCGTATCCAACCTTGGACAGAGGCAACCTCTATGTCCCCACATGGAGGGAAGTATCTCCTAGCATGGCGTATCCAACCTTGGACAGAGGCAACCTCTATGTCCCCACATGGAGGGAAGTATCTCCTAGCATGGTGTATCCAACCTTGGACAGAGGCAACCTCTATGTCCCCACATGCGTCCTCCATTGCCTGGAGAAGCAGCATGCGGGCATAAGTTTGGCGATCACACACTTTCCAGCGCCAGGCTGAGAAGAATTCCTCTATGGGATTTAGAAAAGGTGAATATGGGGGTAGGTACAAAACTACAAATTGTGGATGGTTGGCAAACCAGTTTTGGACCAGAACAGCCCGGTGAAAACTAACATTGTCCCATAAAACCACAAATCTATCAGGCTCCTGATCTGGATCAGGGACAAGCATTGTGTAAATTGCATCCAGAAAAGTGAGCATATGGCCGGTGTTGTACGGACCCAGTGTGGCATTGTGATGGAGGACCCCGTTTTGAGTGATGGCAGCACACATAGTTATATTACCCCCACGCTGTCCAGGGACATTGGTAATTGCCCTCTGTCCTATTACATTTCTTCCGCGGCGCCTGGTTTTGGTGAGGTTGAAGCCAACCTCATCCACATAAATAAATTAATGGTGAATTACATGGGCATCCAGCTCCAATAATCTCTGTAACAGACAAAAGGATATACAGGTGAGTAAATATGGTATGTCTGAAGTACTGGAAGTAGTGTTGCATACATACCTCTACAAAGTCATGTCGCATATTCTTGACTGTCAGAGTTTCTCTCAAATGGCACCTTGTAAAGTTGTTTCATCGTCACTCGGTGCCGTTGGAGGATGCGTTGTATGGTCGACAGGCTTACAGCATTGATGTTGTTAAATATGGTGTCATTATTCAAGATATGCTCTCTTATCTCTCCAATCCTTATTGCATTGTTGGCCAAAACCATATTGATAATGGCAGTCTCTTGTTCATCTGTAAACAAGCGTCCTCGTCCTCCATGATGTCTTTGCCTTTCCACTCTGTACAGAATTCAAACACAGTATGTGTTCAGCATAGGAACTATAAACAATGTACAAAAAAATGTAGTACAGCATGATAACCAACCTCATTCGTTCAATGCAGTGCAGTAAATGGATGGCTTAAAGTTAAATGTTTATGCAATACTATGCAGTCATACGTATTTTACAGTACATTACTGTAATGCTAAAATTGTCATTAGATAGTTGCATACCTGTTCATTTCTGAAGGTTTGAATTATGGATGCCACTGTAAATCGACTCAAGTTGGGCTGGACTCTCAGTCCAGCCTCTCTCATGGTCAAACAGTGGTTGATCACATGATCAACAAGTGTTGCCCTAATCTCATCAGAGATGGCTCTCCTTCCTTCTCTTCTTTGCCCTCGTCCTCTTCTTCCTCTCCCTCCTACTCCTCTTGCTCTCTGTCCATTGTTGGTATCCATTGTTCAAAACAGGTAATGTGACCTTTGACCTATTTATAGGCCTATACTACAGTAAAGCAGTGATTGGTTAGTGATCAGTTAAGCTATTTGTGTTTGCGCACGTGAGGAGTGTGTGTGACCTGGTGAATAAGTGTAGCATTTTGATTGGTTGTGTTTGGAAAAGGAAAGCAAGTCACTTCCTGTTAGATTTTTTTGTTTTAGGTAGAGAATTGTGTGTAGTGTTTTGAAAAAAAGTGTTTAATGCAATTGACAACTGAGTCAAAGGCTGAGAAATAGCTTATGGTTTTGGATATTTGGTGTGTAGTTTTGCACTTTGAGTGAGAGGTTTCAAAAATCGTGTGACATGAAAAGATTTTGTGTGTAAGCAGTTGGAAAAAAACTGTAATATGGAAATCTTTTTACAGTTTATTGTAAGTATGCAATAATATACATGGCCAGATAATCATTTGTGACTACATTGACAGTAGTAATCACATAGACACTCCTTATCTCTTACAGTTGAAACACTGACTGAAGTTTGTCACCTTTAACTTGTTTTTTAAAACTTTTCTAAATAATGGATCCTCATACCAACAAAGGAAAATTGAATGTAGATGTGTTTTCAATGACGTAATGAAAATAGTTGGACTAGGTTTGTATGGTGCTAGAAGTTTGGTTTGTATTGATGGTTGTGGATGCTAAGACTTAAATCACTGCCAAAAATTAT
This sequence comes from Oncorhynchus tshawytscha, assembly GCF_018296145.1. Classification (NCBI taxonomy): domain Eukaryota; kingdom Metazoa; phylum Chordata; class Actinopteri; order Salmoniformes; family Salmonidae; genus Oncorhynchus; species Oncorhynchus tshawytscha. The sequence goes on from NC_056444.1 coordinate 11,224,935, forward strand.
TTTCAGCACTGTTATTCACTATATTATATGAAAGAAATAAAACAATCCCAGTAAAATCTTATTTTCTTGTTGTTCTTGCCAGCTGTATCCCCCTGTTGTTGTTGGACTATACCTTTTCATTTGTTAGTGGTTTTTCCAGAAGTATTTTATGGCTATACAGGTAACAGCCAAAATAAAGGAACCAGAACTATAAAGTGTGTTAATAGGCCGTTGTGCCAGATTCTACAAGTATCTGAAACTCTATTGGAGGGACCTACCAGGTACAACCATAAATCTGTAACCATGGGCACCCTCTTAGATATCATCCTGACCAACTTGCCCTCTAAATACACTTGCTATCTTCAACCAGGATCTCAGCGATCACTCCCTCATTGCCTGTGTCCGTAATGGGTCAGCAGTCAAAAGACCACCCCTCATCACTGTCAAACGCTCTCTAAAACACTTCAGCGAGCAGGCCTTTCTAATCGACCTGGCCCCGGTATCTTGGAAGGATATTGACCTCATCCCGTCAGTATAGGATGCCTGGTTGCGCTTTAAAAGTGCTTTCCTCACCATCTTAAATAAGCATGCCCCATTCAAAAGATGTAGAACTGGTTCACCCCAGACTTAACTGCCTGTCACGCCCTGGTCTTAGTTATCTTTGATTTCTTTATTATTTTGGTTAGGTCAGGATGTGACATGGGGGATTTATGTGTCTTGTCTGGTCTAGGGTTTTTTGTATGTTTATGGGGCTGTTTCCTTTCTTGGTAGTTTGTAGGTCTATGGTTGCCTAGATTGGTTCTCAATTAGAGGCAGCTGTCTATCGTTGTCTCTGATTGGGAACCATATTTAGGCAGCCATATTCTGTGGGTATTTTGTGGATAATTGTCTTCTGCCTTTGTGTCATTGCACTAGATAGGACTGTTTTGGTTTTCACTTTTGTTGTTTTGTATTTTGTAGTGTTCTCATGTATGGTCTTGATTAAACATGTTGAACACTAACCACGCTGCATTTTGGTCCTCATCTCCTTCAGCAGAAAACTGTTACACTGCCCTTGACCAGCACAAAAACATCCTGTGGAATTCAGCATTAGTGTCGACTAGACCCTGCGATATGCAACTTTTCAGGGAAGTCGGGAACCAATACACACTACGTACAACTGGATTATCCTATATAGGCCTGCTGAAAAGATGGTATTCAATAAGTTGATGGTTTATATTTAGGTTAAAGTTTTTAGCTTTGGCATTCTATTAATTTAAAAATCATATTGTTTAATTATTTCATATTTTTCATGTGATAAGGCCACACAGAGGGACTATATGTCTTGTGAAAGATTACACAAACTCTGGTAGTTTACTGGTAAACTTTTCCAGTATATACCTTCTCTTTGCAACCCTATTCAACCAAGCCTTTCATGTTGCCCCACTCAAAGGCCGACAGATGTCGCTGTTGTATACATAATATTCATTGTATCCTATTCTGCTATAAAAGCAACTCGGGCCTGCTGCTGCACTAGTTGGTTTAGTTTGTGTAACAACAAAGCTAATGCGTTATAACAACCTATATCCACACTCTCCCTCAAACAAATCGTTGCACGAACTGTTTTGTAGCCTATGAATATGTCATAGGTTTCTGGTGCTAAGCAGCATTACGTTATGATGATGTATTGCTTGTAGGTGTAGCCTACACACGGCCTACATGTTTTATGTATTTGTGTACAATAAATCAAGGAGCCTACAAAATCATAACCATATTCATATAAGTTATTCATAATATAATCCTCAACTATTTTTACACAATTAGTGTAGGCTTAACAGTTAATTCACGAGAAAATACAATTGCTATGTTACAACCATATATAATATAACATGGTCTATCTCTATGGTTTTAACTATTATATGAGATGTAGCTCATAAACAAATAATAGAACAATAGCGAACTAGCCTACTCGTCCATAACCTGTCCCTGTGCAAGGCCCAAACCTTATTCCCCTTTTCCCGTTAGTCGCGTAAAATCGTCCCAGCTTGGAATCTGCAAGGGTTGGAGTTACCTGACCCAGAGGAGGGATTGGAATGCGGCCGCCACGCCTGCGGCTCTCACAGCTCTCAGGGGAGGAGCAACATAGACTAGGCTACACGCTCACAACCCTGCCCTGCGCCTAACTCCCGCTCCTCATTCGGGACCAGGCATCGTTCCCTAATTCTTGCCTGACTTCTCAATGGTGGAGTCATTTGTCAGTTACAGGGTGGTCTTGTGAAGTTTTCATTGAAGGATGAGAAAAGTATAATCATACGAGAGAGTAAAACATTCATGCTGTACGGGAGCTGGGGCGTGAGCGAAGACTGTTATGTAGGCTTTTCCATAGGAAAGCATAGTCACGCTTTTACGCACTTCCAGGTGTCTTCTCTTACCAAACTAAAAGTGAATAAAGAAACCTGACGCTTGACAAACTGTGCTCACTATCCAAGGCCGGGATTATGAATTTGCAACTTGTTGATTGTTTTTCATAATTGTTTTCTATCTTAAGCGCGGTGCTGGAGTTATTTATTTACTATTAGGCCTATGCGCGATCCATAATCAAGACAACCGTTATCAGCAGGTAGTCTAATGTGGATCAATTGCAATGTTGTTGATTTGCTGTTACAACCACACTTTTTTTCTGCAAGAAATTGTAGGCTGCTCCGCGTGACGAGTGTTATCCTACTGGTCCAGATGTTTGGGATATTGGATGTGGGGTGTTGAAACTAGGATAGAGGACGCTGCCGTGCCTAAACTTTACTCGGCTGTTGGCTATGGTTTATCAAAAGCGCTGTTTTGGACTTGGACTTCTAAAAATAATGTCGGAGACACCAACGGGACAATGCCCTCTCACCTGGACGTTGGAGAGAGCTGGACGGGTGCATTGAGATTCCCTTATGCCAGATAGCAGCGTATCATCATTAAATAGCTTTTCTGTTTATATTTCATAAATCCTAAGGAATGGTTTCCCAGGTGGTGTGCGGACTGGTCTTCAGGCTGCTGCTGCCAGTTTGTCTCGCTGCAGGTAAGTTCAAAGGGTTGCGCAATGCACATTTTATAGCCTGTAAACTGTTGCTAAAAATTGCAGCTGCATTGATATTCAACAACAACAAAAAATAGTAAATATCAAAACGTTTTTGGTTTGTTTATTTGGAATTGACTAGGCCTATCGAATTGTAAAGTTAATCAGTACAGACATAGTAGGCTATGTTTGATAATAGCATAACCACTTACAAAATAATATAATACCTATGATAATTATTATTGTTATTATTATTATTACTGATTTAACACGTTGTCCTTCATCAGATACTGTTATGCAATGTTGCTAAAACTAACAAACCACTTACAAAATAATAACCTACAATTTATGCAAGTCATAAAACAAAATCGTAACTTTGGATTACTCTGACCAATAAAACGTGCCAATACCAAACCGATTTGAAGTAATAAAAGTACATACATTGATGCGGATAAACCTGTGTAATTGTTAAGATTAACGTCATCGTTCAAATTAATTAAATATACTTTTTTTGCATTTTGAAATAACATGTTGGAAGCTGAATAGGGTGTTAAGAAGCCTAACGAAGAGCTAAAAAGCCATTGTAACAGAGATGTTCGAATCACTTCAGAGATAGAAAAGCTCTTATTGTCGTACATAATATGTATATAATATGTCATTTCTGAGCACCTGAGCGTTAAACAGTTTTTTCCAGTTTATTAGAACAGGTTTTATTTGCAGTTTATTAGAACAGGTTTTATGCTCAGACAATGAAAGATTTGTGTTAAAAAATTAAAATATATATTTTTTTTAAGGGATGTTGACTGACAAAGTTAGTTTGGTATAAGTTAGTTTGGTATAAGAATTTGTTCTTAACTGACTTGCCTAGTTAAATTAAGGTTAAAAAAATAAGTCGTTTTTTCAAAATAACTCCTAACTGTTTTTCAAAATATTTTATTTGACTAGGCAAGTCAGTTAAGAACCAATTCTTATTTACAATGACAGCCTAGGAGCAATGAGCAACTGCCTTGTTTAGGGGAAGAACAACAGATTTTTACCTTGTCAGCTCAGGGAGTCGATCTAGCAACTTTTCGGTTACTGATCCAATGCTCTAACCACTAGGCCACCCCTTTGACTGATTAAAACTTGGAAGGTTCTCTTGGCAGCTGTGGATGGGTTGGGTTTAGGGTTCGATGTTACTGTGAATGGTGTGCCCAGTAGTAGCAGGATACCGTTGTCCTGGTCTGTGTTCCACTTCCTACGGTCGCCACTGTCGATATCAGAATCAGAAACTCCCCAATTACACAACACAAAAATTACTCCTGTTCTTGAAGTATGAGGAATCATCTGGCTTTACAAACAAACCACAGGGAGCAAGCAAATGCCTGTTTTCATGCCTCAAATCACTAGTCAAATTCTATGTATGTTTTATAACACAATGTGATGTTAAGGATGTGTGGTGAAAATTCATATATACAAAATAAATCAATTTCTAAGGATCAGATTGGTGAGATATTGGACCATACACCCTTTACTGTAAATGATTGGTCACATTGTTTGGATCAACCTTACCGCACACTGCCTAGGGAATCAGTCTCAGAGTTGTGTTTGATATCATTCAACATACTTATTCAGCATCAACATCTTGTATTTATGTACTAAAGACTGTAATGGTATTCCTCCTTTATATAAGGCTCCTGAGTGGTGCAGCGGTTTAAGGCACTGCATTTCAGTGCTAGAGGTGTCACTACAGACACCCTGCTTCGAATCCAGGCTGTATCACAAACAGCAGTGATTGGGAATCCCATTGGGCGGTGCACAATTGGCCCAGCATTGTCCGGGTTTGGCTGGTGTAGGCCGTCATTGTAAATAATAATTTGTTCTTAACTGACTTGCCAAGTTAAATGAAAGTGTAAAAAAATAAAGACTGTATGGTTGGTTGGTATTCCTCCTTTATAAAGACTATATGGTTGGTTGGTTGGTATTCCTCCTTTATAAAGACTATATGGTTGGTTGGTATTCCTCCTTTATAAAGACTATATGGTTGGTATTCCTCCTTTATAAAACTATATGGTTGGTTGGTATTCCTCCTTTATAAAACTATATGGTTGGTATTCCTCCTTTATAAAGACTATATGGTTGGTTGGTATTCCTCCTTTATAAAGACTATATGGTTGGTTGGTATTCCTCCTTTATAAAGACTATATGGTTGGTATTCCTCCTTTATGAAGACAATATGGTTGGTATTCCTCCTTTATAAAGACTATATGGTTGGTATTCCTCCTTTATAAAGACTATATGTTTGGTTGGTATTCCTCCTTTATAAAGACTATATGGTTGGTTGGTATTCCTCCTTTATAAAGACTATATGGTTGGTTGTTATTCCTCCTTTATAAAGACTATATGGTTGGTTGGTATTCCTCCTTTATAAAGACTATATGGTTGGTTGGTATTCCTCCTTTATAAAACTATATGGTTGGTATTCCTCCTTTATAAAGACTATATGGTTGGTTGGTATTCCTCCTTTATAAAGACTATATGGTTGGTTGGTATTCCTCCTTTATAAAGACTATATGGTTGGTTGGTATTCCTCCTTTATAAAGACTGTATGGTTGGTTTGGTATTCCTCCTTTATAAAGACTATATGGTTGGTTGGTATTCCTCCTTTATAAAGACTATATGGTTGGTTGGTATTCCTCCTTTATAAAGACTATATGGTTGATATTCCTCCTTTCCATGACAGACTGACCAGGTGAATCCAGGTGAAAGCTATGATCCCTTATTGATGTTGCCTGTTAAATCCACTTCAATCAGTGTAGATGAAGGGGAGGAGACAGGCTAACAAAGGATTTTTAAGCCTTGAGACAATTGAGACATGGATTGTGTAGGTGTGTCATTCAGAGGGTGAATGGCACAATATTTAAGTGCCGTTGAACGGGATAAGATAGTAGGTTGCCAGGCGCACCAGTTTGAGTCAAGAACTGCAACTCTGCTGGGTTTTTCACAGTCAACGGTTTTCCATGTGTATCAAGAATGGTCCACCACTCAAAGGACTTCCAGCCAGCTTGACACAACTGTGGGAAGCATTGGAGTCAACATGAGCCAGCATCCCTGTGGAACGCTTTCGACACCTTGTAGAGTCCATGCCCCGACGAATTGAGGCTGTTTTGAGGGCAAAAGGGGGTGCAACTCAATATTAGGAAGGTGTTCTTAATGTTTTATCCAATGAGTGTATACGTTCTACTGTTTATTGAATGGCTAAATGGCTTCACCTCAAAGGAGAATGAGTGTATTGGTTCATGCTATGCCACCAACTCATTCCTTAAACTGTGGTTAGTATGGCAGTGGTGTAGTTCATTTGGCAGTGGTGTAGTCAGTTTAGCAGTGGTGTAATTCATTTGGCAGTGGTGTAGTTCATTTGGCCAGTGGTGTAGTTAATTGGGCAGTGGTGTAGTTAATTTGGCAGTGGTGTAGTCAGTTTGGCAGTGGTGTAGTCAGTTTAGCAGTGGTGTAGTTAATTTGGCAGTGGTGTAGTTAATTTGGCAGTGGTGTAGTTAGTTTGGCAGTCATGTTTCAGCACCTCCCAAACCAGATGAAAGATGTTATATCACTAGTCCTCCCTCTTCCTGAAAGATTATATATCACTAGTCCTTCCTCTTCCTGAAAGATGTTATATCACTAGTCCTCCCTCTTCCTGAAAGATTATATATCACTAGTCCTCCCTCTTCATGCTTGTTTCCCATCCTTTTTCAGTCCTGAGATACAGTGGCCTTTTATTTGACTCTGTGCAGTCTGTTTCATGAGACGCCCACAAGACGAGCAGGCATATAGAGTTTCAGAGTCCCCTGGTAATGTGATTGTCCAGCGACATGTCTATTCCATGACTTGTGGTTTATCTGAAAGACTTGTTTACACAGACCTATCAAATTTGGGCGACCAATGCCAATGCTGATTGAGATCTCTTGTTTTGGAGGAGTTCAGTCGTTTTGAAACTCCCCATGCCCATTACTCTCCATTGGCCAGATGATGAACATGTAGATGTCTATATTTCTGCAAGTGTCACCATGTGTGCTTTAAGTTTTCTGTCACAAATGATGTTGTATCAGTTATTCTCAAAGATGGGCTTTTGTGAAGTTGTGAGACTTCCATGGTAAATTAAATCCTCTTAACTAAATCACACACAAGAGCCCCATTTGGCATGGTGAGAGAAATTCAGCTGCATTGGCATTCACTGAAAGAGGAAATTGGGTCGGAAACCTACAAGAGGTTAACCAAACTATTTAGTTAATTCTGTTGATGTAGAGTATGATTACATTGGATTACTCATTTTGAAGGGTGTTTTTCAAAGTGCAGTTTGAGGAAGAGGGAGAGAGAAACAGAGAGAGAGAGCAGGAGATAGCAGGAGGGCGAGGGAGAGAGAAACAGAGAGAGAGAGCAGGAGATAGCAGGAGGGCGAGGGAGAGAGAAACAGAGAGAGAGAGCAGGAGATAGCAGGAAGGGCGAGGGAGAGAGAAACAGAGAGAGAGAGCAGGAGATAGCAGGAGGGCGAGGGAGAGAGAAACAGAGAGAGAGAGCAGGAGATAGCAGGAGGGCGAGGGAGAGAGAAACAGAGAGAGAGAGCAGGAGATAGCAGGAGGGCGAGGGAGAGAGAAACAGAGAGAGAGAGCAGGAGATAGCAGGAGGGCGAGGGAGAGAGAAACAGAGAGAGAGAGCAGGAGATAGCAGGAGGGCGAGGGAGAGAGAAACAGAGAGAGAGAGCAGGAGATAGCAGGAGGGCGAGGGAGAGAGAAACAGACAGAGAGAGCAGGAGATAGCAGGAGGGCGAGGGAGAGAGCGGATGGGAGCGGGAGAGAGTGGGAGGGAGAAGGACAGAGCTGGAAAGAGAGGAAGAGAGCTGGAGGGGGAGGGAGAGGGAGAGAGGGAGATGGAGAGAGCCGCAGTCTCTCTGTCTTCTGATGAAATAGCTTCTTGAAGGGTAGTTTGGATCATATCTGTCTCACTTGAAATGAGAGCGACTGTATCTGCCTCTCTTAACAAATGATAAGATATTAAACCTGTTAACATTCAGACCAACTAGAGTGATGACTGTTTCTAACTATGAATCTCAACCAGGGAGAGTTACAGTATGTGGAACAAAAGAAGCCATTCTACCTGATGGCTATTTGATGTCCCAGCCTACTGCCCCCCTCAGTGTCCCCTCACAGTGCACTGGTGACCCACAACCATTTATGTTGAGCTTTTACCTAGGCGTTACTTTATTTCTGTTTTATTATCGGAGAAACACGTTTTGTTTGTATGGGTCCCCAGGATGTATACAGAGACAGTAGAGTTTATACAGAGCCGGGCCAGTAAATGGGCTAAATGAAGCCGTGCATGGCTGGAAAGAAGGGGACCAGTGTTTGTAAATGTTTTTTATTATCTATTTAACCTTTATTTAACTAGGCAAGTCAGTTAAGAACAAATTCTTATTTACAATGAAGGCCTACCCAGGCCAAACCCTAACCCGGTCCACGCTCGGCCAATTGTGCGCCGCCCTATGGGACTGCCAATCACAGCTGGTTGTAATACAGCCTGGAATCATAACAGGGTCTGTGGCCTCTAGCACTGAGATGCAGTGTCTTAGAGAGCTGCTCCACTCGAGAGCCCTACATGTGGTGCCTCAAAGCTTTCAACTGGGAGTCTTCAAGTGGACAGGCCACCACTTAAACTGCCTATGAGCACTGAGTCTTAAAGTGGAAAGGCCATCACTTAAACTGCCTATGAGCACTGAGTCTTGAAGTGGAAAGGCCACCACTTAAACTGCCTATGAGCACTGAGTCTTGAAGTGGAAAGGCCACCACTTAAACTGCCTATGAGCATTGAGTCTTGAAGTGGAAAGGCCACCACTTAAACTGCCTATGAGCACTGAGTCTTGAAGTGGAAAGGCCACCACTTAAACTGCCTATGAGCACTGAGTCTTGAAGTGGAAAGGCCACCACTTAAACTGCCTATGAGCACTGAGTCTTGAAGTGGAAAGGCCACCACTTAAACTGCCTATGAGCACTGAGTCTTGAAGTGGAAAGGCCATCACTTAAACTGCCTAGGAGCACTGAGTCTTAAAGTGGAAAGGCCACCACTTAAACTGCCTATGAGCACTGAGTCTTGAAGTGGAAAGGCCACCACTTAAACTGCCTATGAGTTTCTCTCTCTCTCTTTCTCTTTCAGTCTCTCTCTCTCTTTCTCTCTATCTTTCTCTTTCAGTCTCTCTCTCCCTCTTTCAGTCTCTCTCTCTCTCTCTCTCTTCTTTCTCTCTCTCTTTCTCTCTCTTTTTCTCTCTCTCTCTTTCTCTTTCAGTCTCCCCCCTCTCTCTCTCTCTCTCTCTCTCTCTCTCTCTCTCTCTCTCTCTCCTTCAATCTCAATCTCTCTCTCTTTCTCTCTCTCTCTCTCTATTTCAGTCTCAATCTCTACTCTCTCTCTGTCTTTATTTCAGTCTCTCTCTCTCTCTCTCTCTCTCTCTCTCTCTCTCTCTCTCTATTTCAGTCTCAATCTCTCTCTCTCTCTCTCTCTCTCTCCCCCTCTCTCTCTCTCTCTTTCTTTCAGTCTCTCTCTCTCTCTCTCACTCTTTCTCTTTATCTCTCTCTCTCTCTCTTTGTCTCAATCTCTCTCTACTCTCTCTCTCTCTCTCCCTCTCTCTCTCTCTTTCTTTCAGTCTCTCTCTCTCAATTCAATTCAATTCAAGGGCTTTATTGGCATGGGAAACATGTGTTAACATTGCCAAAGCAAGTGAGGTAGATAATATATAAAGTGAATATATAAAGTGAAATAAACAATAAAAATTAACAGTAAACATTACACATACAGAAGTTTCAAAACAATAAAGACATTACAAATGTCATATTATATATATATATACAGTGTTTTAACAATGTACAAATGGTAAAGGACACAAGATAAAATAAATAAGCATAAATATGGGTTGTATTTACAATGGTGTGTGTTCTTCACTGGTTGCCCTTTTCTCGTGGCAACAGGTCACAAATCTTGCTGCTGTGATGGCACACTGTGGAATTTCACCCAGTAGATATGGGAGTTTTTCAAAATTGGATTTGTTTTCGAATTCTTTGTGGATCTGTGTAATCTGAGGGAAATATGTCTCTCTAATATGGTCATACATTGGGCAGGAGGTTAGGAAGTGCAGCTCAGTTTCCACCTCATTTTGTGGGCAGTGAGCACATAGCCTGTCTTCTCTTGAGAGCCATGTCTGCCTACGGCGGCTCTCTCTCTCTCTCTCTCTCTCTCTCTCTCCCCTTTGGCTTTATAGTCAGACTATTCATACAGTTTTATCTGAACGGTTTCCTTTCTATAATCTGACAACAGTGCCACTGAACTATACTGAGCCACCTGAAAGGACCTTTTGTGCGGACTCTCCCAACCACACAGAACTCAGAGCTCAGGGAGACTACTAGAAACAAGACAGTTGTATATCACAACTCAAAGTGTCTGGTTTTGAGAACATGTGTAAAATAATTGGCTAAAAGTAAAATAGACACATTCATAGGTGTCCACTGCCCAGGTTAGAAGGTTTGGTAATCTTACAGTGATAGTTGAATTAGATAGCCTTTGGTGTAAACCAATCATTGATTAAAGTTACTGAAATACAGGCAGCTTGTTTTGTTTGTCCGACCAACATGCAAATTGATGAGCTAGCAGACACCGACGCTTGACAATACAGACCTGTGTTAGCAACGGTCACACTGAAAGATGTGCTTAACAATACAGACCTGTGGGGTCTCCTGAGTGGCGCAGCGGTCTAAGGCACTGCACCGCAGTGCTAGCTGCGTTACTACAGATCCTGGATCGATACCGGGCGGTGTCACAGCCAGCCGTGACCGGGAGACCCATGAGGCGGCGCACAATTGGCCCAGCATCGTTAGGGTAGGGTTTGGCTGGCCGGTATGCCCTTGTCCCATTGCGCTCTAGTGACTCCTGTGGTGGGCCGGGCGCATGCACGCTGACACGCTCGCCAGGTGTACAGTGTTTCCTCCGACACATTGGTGCACCTGGCTTCCGGGTTAAGCGTGCATTGTGTAAAGAAGCAGTGCGGCTTGGCAGGGTTGTGTTTTGGAGGATGCACGGCTCTCAACTTTTGTCTCTCTCGAGTTTGTATGGGAGTTGCAGCGATTGGACAAGACTGTAACTACCAATTGGATATGATGAAATTGGAGAGGAGAAGGGGGTAAAAAAAAATAGCAATGGTAGCACTGAACAATGTGCTAGTCCTTTAGTCCAAAAGCTCCTACTTGCAGACAAACATTTGTGTTTGCTTTCTATCTTTTACCTCAGTTCTGCCTATGATAGAAATGAACACAATTGAATATTCTGGTAACACAACTTGTTGTCGTCAAAGTATCTGATGTCTCTGTAGTAGAGGGGGATTTAATTATTTTTGAACTGTCGCATTGGTGATGTACTCATGAGATTTAACCTTATGCAACAATGACTATGGATTTTCCCACTAATAACCCCATAATTAGCCTCCCATCTCTCTCATTCTGGTCTCTCATCATTACAATGTTGAGTCATTTCTGTTTAAATGGCCATTTAAATAGCTTCAACTAGGAGACAGCCGATGTAAAAACACAATGTGACATTTTTCACGTGATTTGTTCACGTGAAAAATGTACATATGAAAAATCCATGTGAAACTTCACACGTGTACAACAAACGTGTTTCTGACTTGTGAAAATCAATCATTTAATATTTTTTTTAATCTCCCTGTTCATACCATACATTGTGTCCGAAAACCATTATTTTTGTATGTGTTTTTTTGTTGTTGTAAGGGACAATCTAATATAGAAGTAAATCTCTCATGTTGATTCTTGCAAGGCATCTGTCCCCCTATATGGTTCTTAGAGATTAACTTGCTGGTGGAGGGTTGATTTGGGCTGGTAGTTTGTGAATTGACTCACCTTTGGGTTATGAGCAAGTATTCTCAACGTACATTGTATATCTGCATTTTACGTGCGAGCTTGCTTTGAAAAAGAGTGCAAAATGCATATTAATGTCTCATCTGTACTGAAAACTGTCATGTGCAGTTGTACCATCTGATTACCTGTCAGTAGTTTCATAACGGTACATTCCTGAGGACAAGCGGTGGTGGAACCTGCAGTGTGGTGGTATGGTAGCAGTGGTGCAGGATGGGGTATATGAAGTTACAAGCAGGGTATAGCTAGTTTTAGTCGTTTTTTGAGCAACGAGGCACACCAGAGTTAGTTCAGGCTCATTCATGAGGTTCAGCCATCTTCAGGTTTGGAAGTTCTAGTGTAAACAGAACCCAGTGAAATAACATATTGAGTTACCTGTGAAAACGGAAACATTTGGGATGGGGCCGGTGGCAGAATGGATCTTGGGTGACTCTTCCCGCCTACGGTCTCTGTCTTCTAAACCTCCCATAAATTCCAGCAGCATCAATGAACTGACATATTTACGCTTAATATTAATATTTAGCTCTGATATTTAAAAAAATAGACAATTTTGGGGGTATTTTTTTATATGTTTTGGATATATATTCGTCAACACTTGCTATTATTTTTTATGTCAACATCAATATTATTCAGTGTAGACAATGACTGTGCCAGGGACCTGGAGATTGTTCTTAGCCAAAACACTCGAACAGAAAATACTCACACTGAATAAACAAAACCGTCAGAAATGAACAGTCAATATTAAAACAACAACTATTCATAAATCTTTTGGCCAGATCTGATTATTAATCCTGAAAAACACAGAAAGTGGATTGGCATCAATGCACGATTTACTGTGAAAGTCTAAATTCCTCACCTATATCAACGAATTAGCAGCTGCTACTCTCTGTTTATTATCTATTATATAACCTCAATTGCCTTGACTAACTGGTGCCCCCCACACATTGATTCTGTACCGGTACCCCCTGTATATAGCCTTGTTACTGTTATTTTATTGTTGTTCTTGAATTATTTGCATTTTTTATTAATTTTTTTACTTCAGTTAACTTTAGTAAATACTTTCTGAACACTTATTTTTCTTCAAATGTATTATTGGTTAAAGGCTTGTAAGTCAGCCTTTCAATGTAAGGTCTAAACCTGTTGTATTAGGCGAATGTGACAAATAAAATGTCATTTGATACTGAATATCATCTATACTGAACAAAAATATAAAACGCAACATGTAAAGTGTTGGTCCCATGTTTCATGAGCTGAAATAAAAGATCACAGAAATATTCCATGCCCACAAAAATCTTATTTTGCTCAAACTTTTTGGGCACAAATTTGTTTACATCCCTCTTAGTGAGCATTTCTCCTTTGCCAAGATAATCCATCCACCTGACAGGTGTGGCATAGTTTTGAGGGAGCATGCAATAGGCATGCTGACTGCAGGAATGTCCACCAGAGCTGTTGCCAGAGATTTTAATGTTAATTTCTTTACCATAAGCTGCCTCCAACTTCGTTTTAGAGAATTTGGCAGTACTCACAGCCGGCCTCACAACCGCAGGCCACGTGTAACGACGCCAGTCCAGGACCTCCACATCCGGCTTCATCACCTGTGGGATCATCTGAGACCAGCTAATGAAACTGTGGGTTTGCACAACTGAAGAATTTCTGCACAAACTGTCAGAAACCTCAGGGAAGCTCATATGCGTGCTTGTCGTCCTCACCAGGGTCTTGACCTGACTGGAGTTTCGTAACCGACTTCAGTGGGCAAATACTCACCTTCAATGGCCACTGGCACGCTGGAGAAGTGTGCCGGTTTCAAGTGTACCGGGCAGATGGCAGACAGCGTGTGTGGCGAGCGGTTTGCTAATGCCAATGTTGTGAGTGCCCCATGGTGGCGGTGGGGTAGTTCCCACCAATACCCAACACCTTCGCACAGCCATTGATCAGGAGTGGGACAACATTCCACAGGCCACAATCAACAGCCTGATCAACTCTATGCAAAGGAGATGTGTCACGCTGCTATAGACAAATGGTGGTCACACCAGATGCTGACTGGTTTTCTGATCCACGCCTCTACATCTTTTGTAAGGTATCTGTGACCAACTGTATTCCCCAGTCATGTGAAATGCATAAATTAGGGCCTAATCTATTTATTTAAATTGACCGATGTCCTTATATGAACTGTAACTCAGTCAAATCTTTGTTGCATGTTGCGTTTATATTTTTTGTTCAGTGTATATTAAAGATATGTGATAAGCATACAAGTGATAGACAACAATACAGATAAAAACAAAATAAAGCAACAACAAAATGTTTACAGGTGTGTTTGGAAGCCAATGGGCTTATATGAAAACCCCACCGCAAAACAACAATATACAATACATACAGGAAGTACACAAATAAAATATGAAAACCACACCGCAAAACAACAATATACAATACATACAGTAAGTACACAAATAAAATATGAAAACCACACCGCAAAACAACAATATACAATACATACAGGAAGTACACAAATAAAATATGAAAACCACACCGCAAAACAACAATATACAATACATACAGTAAGTACACAAATAAAATATGAAAACCACACCGCAAAACAACAATATACAATACATACAGTAAGTACACAAATAAAATATGAAAACCACACCGCAAAACAACAATATACAATACATACAGTAAGTACACAAATAAAATATGAAAATCACACCGCAAAACAACAATATACAATACATACAGGAAGTACACAAATAAAAACGGTTTGTTAAAACAGAAAACAAAACCATAACATGTCTTGTATTTAATATGTGCAATATATCCTTGACGACCCATCCCTCACCCCCTGACTCCCCATCCCTCACCCCTGACTCCCCATCCCTCACCCCTGACTCCCCATCCCTCACCCCCTGACTCCCCATCCCTCACCCCTTGACTCCCCATCCCTCACCCCCTGACTGACTACCCATCCCTCACCCCCTGACTACCCATCCCTCACCCCTGACTCCCATCCCTCACCCCCTGACTCCCTATCCCTCACCCCTGACTCCCCATCCCTCACCCCTGACTCCCCATCCCTCACCCCCTGACTCCCCATCCCTCACCCCTTGACTCCCCATCCCTCACCCCCTGACTCCCCATCCCTCACCCCTTGACTCCCCATCCCTCACCCCTTGACTCCCCATCCCTCACCACCTGACTCCCCATCCCTCACCACTTGACTCCCCATCCCTCACCCCCTGACTCCCCATCCCTCACCACCTGACTCCCCATCCCTCACCACTTGACTCCCCATCCCTCACCCCCTGACTCCCCATCCCTCACCCCCTGACTCCCCATCCCTCACCACCTGACTCCCCATCCCTCACCACTTGACTCCCCATCCCTCACCCCCTGACTCCCCATCCCTCACCACCTGACTCCCCATCCCTCACCACTTGACTCCCCATCCCTCACCCCCTGACTCCCCATCCCTCACCCCCTGACTCCCCATCCCTCACCACCTGATTCCCCATCCCGCACCCCTTGACTCCCCATCCCTCACCCCTTGACTCCCCATCCCTCACCACCTGACTCCCCATCCCTCACCACTTGACTCCCCATCCCTCACCCCCTGACTCCCCATCCCACCACTCACCACCTGACTCCCCATCCCTCACCACTTGACTCCCCATCCCTCACCCCCTGACTCCCCATCCCTCACCCCCTGACTCCCCATCCCTCACCCCTCCCTGACTCCCCATCCCTCACCACTTGACTCCCCATCCCTCACCCCCTGACTCCCCCATCCCTCACCACCTGACTCCTCATCCCTCACCACTTGACTCCCCATCCCTCACCCCCTGACTCCCCATCCCTCACCCCCTGACTCCCCTTCCCTCACCACCTGACTCCCCATCCCTCACCCCCCCATCCCTCACCCCTGACTCCCCATCCCTCACCCCTTGACTCCCCCCTCCCCCTTGCACCCCCTGACTCCCCATCCCTCACCACTTGACTCCCCATCCCTCACCACTTGACTCCCCATCCCTCACCCCTTGACTCCCCATCCCTCACCCCTTGACTCCCCATCCCTCACCCCTTGACTCCCCATCCCTCACCACTTGACTCCCCATCCCTCACCCCCTGACTCCCCATCCCTCACCACTTGACTCCCCATACCTCACCCCTTTAATTTGGGTAGCCTTGTTCTCAAATTAGCTTTGTTAAAACCCCCAGCTACAATAAATGCAGCCTCAGGACACTTCTGCGAGTAGGCCTTTCTTATCGACCTGGCACGGGTATCCTGGAAGGATATTGACCTCATCCCGTCAGTCAAGGATGCCTGGTCATTCTTTAAAAGTAATTTCCTCACCATCTTAAATAGGCATGCCCCTTTCAAAAAATGTAGAACTAAGAACAGATATAGCCCTTGGTCCACTCCAGACCTGACTGCCCTTGACCAGCACAAAAACTTCCTGTGGCTGACTGCAATTGTATTGAATAGTCTCTGCGATATGCAACTGTTCAGGGAAGTCAGGAACCAATAAACGCAGTCAGTCAGGAAAGGAAAGGCTAGCTTTTTCAAACAAAGAATTCAAAAAGTTTTGGGACACTGTAAAGTCCATGGAGAACAAGAGCACCTCCCAGCTGCCCACTGCACTGAGGCTAGGTAACACGGTCACCACCGATAAATCCATGATAATTGAACATTTCAATAAGCATTTATTTACGGCTGGCCATGCTTTCCTCCTGGCTACCCAACCCCGGCCAACAGCTCCGCCATCCCACAGCTACTTTCCCGAGTCTCCCCAGCTTCTCCTTTACCCAAATCCAGATAGCAGATGTTCTGAAAGAGCTGCAAAACCTGGACCCGTACAAATCAGCTGGGCTAGACCAACTGGACCCTCTCTTTCTAAAACTATCCGCCGCCATTGTTGCAACCCCTATTGCCAGTCTGTTCAACCTCTCTTTCGTATCATCCGAGATCCCTAAAGATTGGAAAGCTGCCACGGGCATCCCCCTCTTCAAAAGGGGTGACATTCTAAACCCAAACTGTTATAGACCTATATCCATCCTGCCCTGCCTCTATAAAGTCTTCGAAAGCCAAGTTAATAAACAGATCACTGACCATTTCGAATCCCACCGTACCTTCTCCGCTCTGCAATCTGGTTTCCGAGCTGGTCACGGGTGCACCTCAACCACGCTCAAGGTCCTAAACGATATCATAACTGCCATATATCCATAATCACCATATCCTTATCGGCAGACTCAATAGCCTTGGTTTCTCAAATGACTGCCTCGCCTGTTTCACCAACTACTTCGCAGACAGAGTTCAGTAAGTCAAATCGGAGGGCCTGTTGTCCGGACTTCTGACAGTCTCTATGGGGGTGCCACAGGCCACGATAACAACACCCACCCGTAGCACGTGCTCCAGCAGATATATCTCACTGGTCATCCCCAAAGCCAACTCCTCCTTTGGCCGCCTTTCCTTCCAGTTCTCCACTGACAGGGCCTGGAACGAATTGCAAAAATCGCTGGAGCTGGAGACTTATGTTTCCCCCGCTAACTTTAAACATCAGCTATCTGAGCAGCTTACCGATCGCTGCATCTGTACATAGTCCATCTGTAAATAGCCCACCCAATATACCTACCTCATCCCCATATCGTTTTTATTTATTTTTCTGCTCTTTTTTCACACCAGTATCTCTACTTGCACATCATCATCTGCTCATTTATCACTCCAGTGTTAATCTGCTAAATTGTAATTACTTCGCTACTATGGCCTATTTATTGCCTACCTCCTCATGCCATTTGCACACACTGTGTATAGACTGTCTTTTTTCTATTGTGTTATTGACTGTACACTTGTTTATTCCATGTGTAACTCTGCGTTGTTTATTTGTGTCGCACTGCTTTGCTTTATCTTGGCCACATCGCAGTTGTAAATGAGAACTTGTTCTCAAATAGCCTACCTGGTTAAATAAAGGTGAAATAAAATATATATATATGGTTTCCAGTTTGAATAAAGTCCACTGAAGTTCCTTGACGGCTGGCTTGTTATCCGCTTGTAGGGGGATATACACGGCTGTGACGATAACTGAGGAGAGTTCTCTTGGGGGATAATACGGTGGGCATTTGATTGTTAGGAATTCTAGGTCAGGTGAACAAAAGGGCTTGAGTTCTTGTATGTTGTTCCAATTACACCATGAGTCGTTAATCATGAAACATACACCCCTTTCTTCTTACCAGACATACTCTGTTTCATGGAGACATGGCTAGCTGGGGACATGCTGTCGGAGTCCGTACAGCCAACCGGATTTTCCGTGCATCGCGCTGACAGGAATAAACATAACGTAATACAATACATTCATCAGATATGTTACATATTCATCTCATAATATTGAAGGCAGTGTGATGTCACAGCTGCTTATCTTTAGACATATAGCCAGTAGGCACCCAAACTAGGCCTATCTGAAGTATGAATATGACCAATCAAATCGTCAGGTAGCCTATTGTTCTGGCAGACATGAGTCAGTAGTAGATTGCTAAACTGTATTTTATATGGATGATAAATGTTGGATAAACGTTGCCAGGCAAGACTGGAAGAAAGGAATCTTCTGGTCACTAATCTGGATATGCGCGTCCACCTTTGCGCCCTAAACACATTTATACCAAAACATTAAAAACATTCTGGGGGAAGTTATACCACCACCGAATGGGCACTTTGGAGACTGGAAGGACAAAAAAAGGCATGTGTTCTGCACAGGTAGAGCCCTATCTGTGCACGTGCCTGCCACCCTGTGTGATTTAAAAGTACATTTTGCTATGATCCTTCATGATTTGCAAAACTTTCATTATATGCAGAAGATTCTGTAAATCTAGATTAATTTAACCCTGATGCCGATTTTGAAATAAGTAATTGAACAACTAAAATTCAAAGCTTAGTGTATAATTTTGGGAACTCTAGTGGTTCAGTTGGCCAGAAGTGGGAAGGTTGAGTTATGGAAGGATTAAAATATTTATTGTTCCTAAATTCTTTGTGGAGCAGTAATTGATATTTTTGATGTGCTTTAAAAAAAAAAAATCCACTGGGTTGCATAATTCAACTCCCGTAATTAACATTTTATGTTTACTAAAATTCTATATCTGTGCCCTACAGCTGCTAGAAAGGAAAATAGCTGAGTTCATCTGATTTAAGGACAAGACCACACGCTGTTTTGTGTCACAAGTCATTTTTATCAATGTGTTATTTTAACCCACACAGTTGTTTGTATCATTCAACTTTAGTATTCCTCGACGACTCCATGTTAATTAATGATGCTGGCATGCCGAATTTGCAACACTTTACTGTCTGTCTCCTTTTCTTTCTGTTAAGGGCTAGCAAGACGCTAGAGAGCAATACCACACCCTGACTGTGGTATACTATAACATCAGATAGAATTATCATACCAAAGCAAAGCCAAACTCTACGTCCTTCTCCATGACTGTCAGTTTAACTTAAGTCCTTTCTTTACTTGTTAAGCCTCAGTGTTCTCAAAAGCCAACGACTTATGATACATAAGCACACTTGGATGTTTGTTCACAATAAGCCATCAAATCAAATCAAATTTATTTATATAGCCCTTCGTACATCAGCTGATGTCTCAAAGTGCTGTACAGAAACCCAGCCTAAAACCCCAAACAGCAAGCAATGCAGTTGTAGAAGCACGGTGGCTAGGAAAAACTCCCTAGAAAGGCCAAAACCTAGGAAGAAACCTAGAGAGGAACCAGGCTATGTTCAAAATGTTCATAAATGACCAGCATGGTCGAATAATAATAAGGCAGAACAGTTGAAACTGGAGCAGCAGCATGGTCAGGTGGACTGGGGACAGCAAGGAGTGATCATGTCAGGTAGTCCTGGGGCATGGTCCTAGGGCTCAGGTCCTCCGAGAGAGAGAAAGAAAGAGAGAATTAGAGAGAGCATATGTGGGGTGGCCAGTCCTCTTCTGGCTGTGCCGGGTGGAGATTATAACAGAACATGGCCAAGATGTTCAAATGTTCATAAATGACCAGCATTGTCGAATAATAATAAGGCAGAACAGTTGAAACTGGAGCAGCAGCACGGCCAGGTGGACTGGGGACAGCAAGGAGTCATCATGTCAGGTAGTCCTGGGGCATGGTCCTAGGGCTCAGGTCCTCCGAGAGAGAGAGAGAGAGAGAGAGAGAGAGAAAGAGAGAATTAGAGAACGCACACTTAGATTCACACAGGACACCGAATAGGACAGGAGAGGTACTCCAGATATAACAAACTGACCCTAGCCCCCCGACACATTAACTACTGCAGCATAAATACTGGAGGCTGAGACAGGAGGGGTCAGGAGACACTGTGGCCCCATCCGAGGACACCCCCAGACAGGGCCAAACAGGAAGGATATAACCCCACCCACTTTGCCAAAGCACAGCCCCCACACCACTAGAGGGATATCTTCAACCACCAACTTACCATCCTGAGACAAGGCTGAGTATAGCCCACAAAGATCTCCGCCATGGCACAACCCAAGGGGGGGGCGCCAACCCAGACAGGATGACCACATCAGTGAATCAACCCACTCAGGTGACGCACCCCTTCCAGGGACGGCATGAGAGAGCCCCAGTAAGCCAGTGACTCAGCCCCTGTAATAGGGTTAGAGGCAGAGAATCCCAGTGGGAAGAGGGGAACCGGCCAGGCAGAGACAGCAAGGGCGGTTCGTTGCTCCAGAGCCTTTCCGTTCACCTTCCCACTCCTGGGCCAGACTACACTCAATCATATGACCCACTGAAGAGA
Organism: Oncorhynchus tshawytscha; assembly: GCF_018296145.1. Lineage (NCBI taxonomy): Eukaryota > Metazoa > Chordata > Actinopteri > Salmoniformes > Salmonidae > Oncorhynchus > Oncorhynchus tshawytscha. The sequence continues at coordinate 11,245,675 of NC_056444.1, forward strand.
TAAGTCTTCAGTAAGGACTTAAAGGTTGAGACCGAGCTTGCGTCTCTGACATGGGCAGGCAGACAGTTCCATAAAAATGGAGCTCTATAGGAGAAAGCCCTGCCTCCAGCTGTTCGCTTAGAAATTCTAGGGACAATTAGGAGGCCTGCGTCTTGTGACCGTAGCGTACGTGTAGGTATGTACGGCAGGACCAAATCAGAGAGATAGGTAGGAGCAAGCCCATGTAATGCTTTGTAGGTTAGCAGTAAAACCTTGAAATCAGCCCTTGCTTTAACAGGAAGCCAGTGTAGAGAGGCTAGCACTGGAGTAATATGATCACATTTTTTGGTTCTAGTCAGGATTCTAGCAGCCGTATTTAGCACCAACTGAAGTTTATTTAGTGCTTTATCCGGGTAGCCGGAAAGTAGAGCATTGCAGTAGTCTAACCTAGAAGTGACAAAAGCATGGATGAATTTTTCTGCATCATTTTTGGACAGAAAGTTTCTGATTTTTGCAATGTTACGTAGATGGAAAAAAGCTGTCCTTGAAATGGTCTTGATACGTTCTTCAAAAGAGAGATCAGGGTCCAGAGTAACGCCGAGGTCCTTCACAGTTTTATTTGAGACGACTGTACAACCATTAAGATTAATTGTCAGATTCAACAGAAGATCTCTTTGTTTCTTGGGACCTAGAACAAGCATCTCTGTTTTGTCCGAGTTTAAAAGTAGAAAGTTTGCAGCCATCCACTTCCTTATGTCTGAAACACATGCTTCTAGCAAGGGCAATTTTGGGGCTTCACCATGTTTCATTGAAATGTACAGCTGTGTGTCATCCGCATAGCAGTGAAAGTTAACATTATGTTTTCGAATAACATCCCCAAGAGGTAAAATATATAGTGAAAACAATAGTGGTCCCAAAACGGAACCTTGAGGAACACCGAAATTTACAGTTGATTTGTCAGAGGACAAACCATTCACAGAGACAAACTGATATCTTTCCGACAGATAAGATCTAAACCAGGCCAGAACTTGTCCGTGTAGACCAATTTGGGTTTCCAATCTCTCCAAAAGAATGTGGTGATCGATGGTATCAAAAGCAGCACTAAGGTCTAGGAGCACGAGGACATATGCAGAGCCTCGGTCCGATGCCATTAAAATGTCATTTACCACCTTCACAAGTGCCGTCTCAGTGCTATGATGGGGTCTAAAACCAGACTGAAGCATTTCGTATACATTGTTTGTCTTCAGGAAGGCAGTAATTTGCTGCGCAACAGCCTTTTCTAAAATTTTTGAGAGGAATGGAAGATTCGATATAGGCCTATAGTTTTTTATATTTTCTGGGTCAAGGTTTGGCTTTTTCAAGAGAGGCTTTATTACTGCCACTTTTAGTGAGTTTGGTACACATCCGGTGGATAGAGAGCTGTTTATTATGTTCAACATAGGAGGGCCAAGCACAGGAAGCAGCTCTTTCAGTAGTTTAGTTGGAATAGGGTCCAGTATGCAGCTTGAAGGTTTAGAGGCCATGATTATTTTCATCATTGTGTCAAGAGATATAGTACTAAAACACTTGAGCGTCTCTCTTGATCCTAGGTCCTGGGAGAGTTGTGCAGACTCAGGACAACTGAGCTTTGAAGGAATACGCAGATTTAAAGAGGAGTCCGTAATTTGCTTTCTAATAATCATAATCTTTTCCTCAAAGAAGTTCATGAATTTATCACTGCTAAAGTGAAAGTCATCCTCTCTTGGGGAATGCTGCTTTTTAGTTAGCTTTGCGACAGTATCAAAAAGGAATTTCGGATTGTTCTTATTTTCCTCAATTAAGTTAGAAAACTAGGATGATCGAGCAGCAGTAAGGGCTCTACGGTACTGCACGGTACTGTCTTTCCAAGCTAGTCGGAAGACTTCCAGTTTGGTGTGGCGCCATTTCCGTTCCAATTTTCTGGAAGCTTGCTTCAGAGCTCGGGTATTTTCTGTGTACCAGGGAGCTAGTTTCTCATGACAAATGTTTTTAGTTTTAGGGGTGCAACTGCATCTAGGGTATTGCGCAAGGTTAAATTGAGTTCCTCAGTTAGGTGGTTAACTGATTGTTGTCCTCTGGCGTCCTTGGATAGGCAGAGGGAGTCTGGAAGGGCATCAAGGAATCTTTGTGTTGTCTGTGAATTTATAGCTCGACTTTTGATGTTCCTTGGTTGGGGTCTGAGCAGATTATTTGTTGCAATTGCAAACGTAATAAAATAGTGGTCCGATAGTCCAGGATTATGAGGAAAAACATTAAGATCCACAACATTTATTCCATGGGACAAAACTAGGTCCAGCGTATGACTGTGACAGTGAGTGGGTCCAGAGACATGTTGGATAAAACCCACTGAGTCGATGATGGCTCCGAAAGCCTTTTGGAGTGGGTCTGTGGACTTTTCCATGTGAATATTAAAGTTACCAAAGATTAGAATATTATCTGCTATGACTACAAGGTCCGATAGGAATTCAGGGAACTCAGTGAGGAACGCTGTATATGGCCCAGGAGGCCTGTAAACAGTAGCTATAAAACGTGATTGAGTAGGCTGCATAGATTTCATGACTAGAAGCTCAAAAGACGAAAACGTCATTTTTTTGTTTGTAAATTGAAATTTGCTATCGTAAATGTCAGCAACACCTCCGCCTTTGCGGGATGCACGGGGGATATGGTCACTAGTGTAGCCAGGAGGTGAGGCCTCATTTAACACAGTAAATTCATCAGGCTTAAGCCATGTTTCAGTCAGGCCAATCACATCAAGATTATGGTCAGTGATTAGTTCATTGACTATAATTGCCTTTGAAGTAAGGGATCTAACATTAAGTAGCCCTATTTTGAGATGTGAGGTATCATGATCTCTTTCAATAATGACAGGAATGGAGGTGGTCTTTATCCTAGTGAGATTGCTAAGGCGAACACCGCCATGTTTAGTTTTGCCCAACCTAGGTCGAGGCACAGACACGGTTTCAATGGTGATAGCTGAGCTGACTACACTGACTGTGCTAGTGGCAGACTCCACTATGCTGGCAGGCTGGCTAACAGCCTGCTGCCTGGCCTGCACCCTATTTCATTGTGGAGCTAGAGGAGTTAGAGCCCTGTCTATGTTGGTAGATAAGATGAGAGCACCCCTCCAGCTAGGATGGAGTCCGTCACTCCTCAGCAGGTCAGGCTTGGTCCTGTTTGTGGGTGAGTCCAAGAAAGAGGGCCAATTATCTACAAATTCTAACTTTTGGGAGGGGCAGAAAACAGTTTTCAACCAGCGATTGAGTTGTGAGACTCTGCTGTAGAGCTCATCACTCCCCCTAACTGGGAGGGGGCCAGAGACAATTACTCGATGCCGACACATCTTTCTAGCTGATTTACACGCAGAAGCTATGTTGCGCTTGGTGATCTCTGACTGTTTCATCCTAACATCGTTGGTGCCGACGTGGATAACAATATCTCTATACTCTCTACACTCGCCAGTTTTAGCTTTAGCCAGCACCATCTTCAGATTAGCCTTAACGTCGGTAGCCCTGCCCCCTGGTAAACAGTGTATGATCGCTGGATGATTCGTTTTAAGTCTAATACTGCGGGTAATGGAGTCGCCAATGACTAGAGTTTTCAATTTGTCAGAGCTAATGGTGGGAAGCTTCGGCGTCTCAGACCCCGTAACGAGAGGAGTAGAGACCAGAGAAGACTCGGCCTCTGACTCCAACTCGCTGCTTAATGGGGAAAACCGGTTGAAAGTTTCTGTCGGCTGAATGAGCGACACCGGTTGAGCGTTCCTACAGCATTTCCTTCCAGAAACCGTGAGAAAGTTGTCCGGCTGCGGGGACTGTGCCAGGGGATTTATACTACTATCTGTACTTACTGGTGGCACAGACGCTGTTCCATCCTTTCCTACACTGAAATTACCCTTGCCTAACGATTGCGTCTGAAGCTGGGCTTGTAGCACAGCTATCCTCACCGTAAGGCGAGTACAGCGACTGCAATTAGAAGGCATCATGTTAATGTTACTACTTAGCTTCGGCTGTTGGAGGTCCTGACGAATCGTGTCCAGATAAAGCGTCCGGAGTGAAAAAGTTGAGGAAAAAAAAATATATGTATATATATAAACGGTAATTAAAAAGTAAAAACCGTAAAGTTGTCAGGTAGCAAAATAGGTTGGCAACAAAACGCACAGCAACTCAAAAACAAGTCTGCAAGTTGTGTTACTATATGCCTGTAGTCACATTCCACAACATGCTATATACTTTGGACCGATTTCTGTCTCTGACAAGATATTCAAGCAGGCTTTCCAGCATTCTCTCACTGCAGAATAGAGACGTTTTGATTTGACCAAAGCAAACTAAGATTAGCCCCAAAGAACATTAAGTGCTGTTCATTTCTTGATTGTTTCAGCTTCTAGATGTAACTCAAACCCTGTCTTGTGTATATCCCCACTATATGTATTTCAGTTCAAGGAGTAATAGTTAATGGGGTGTCTACATCGTAGGTGGTGAAGTGCAAACTCTGCCTGACTTGGAGCTTGACGAGGAAGCAATGGAGCGTGGAAGTGTGCTGCTCTGCACCCACAAACACAGACATGGCCTCCCTTCCTCTCTCTGCCCGTATCCTACCCAACTACAATCATTATGGTCACTTAAACCCACAGCAGATATTATGAGAGTAATCATTTGCAGTGTTTGCAGCTCAGTAAGGAAAATAAACGGGGTGTGGACGTTTTGGGGCAGCACGGGGTGTCGTGTGTTGGCAGTGGCTCCGGTCACGACTCCTACTCCAAACAGTCAGGCTTGTCCTGAAGACCCAGCTGATTGAATCTGCTGCCTCAGTTGAGCCGTGTGCTGGCTGCCAATAGGAGGTCACCCGCTGGGGGGAAGTGTTAATGTACACCTAATCCCAATAACACTGCCAGAGACAGGGCTCACCAACCACACAGATCCAGAACCCTAACACACACGTGTAGCCGGTGTAAAATGGTTAGCTAAAATAGTTAGCTAGTTAGAGGTACACACTAGTAGCATTTCAACTGGTGACGTCACTCGTCTGAGACCTTGAAGTAGTTGTTTCCCTTGTCCCGCAAGGGCAGTGGCTTTTGTGGAGCGATAGGAAACGATGCTTCGAGGGAGGCCGTTGTTGATGTGTTCAGAGGGCCTCTGGTTGAAGCCCAGGTTGGAGCGAGGGGAGCAACGAATGCAACACTGTTACACACGCGCACACAGACACACACACAAATTAAGTGTACAGAGCACACTTCTGACAAAACAGAATTCAAGTTTTCTTCAATTTTCTTCAATGTTGGAAACTAGCATACGGAACAACTCTCTGCAAAATGTGTCCTTCCCGTTCGGAAAACAGTGACGAACATAACATGCAGCACCAATGGGCACGTGGGGGGAGGGTTCTTGAATTGCAACATCCAATCAAAATTCTCCAGACCTCCAAGGGAGGCGTGAAAGCGACGTGATTTTGGAGGCATACCTGTACATAAACGCCTCCGGTGTTAAATCACTGTTGAAAACGCCTAAATATTCTGCTCTCAGCAACGCAAATCAGAACCTTGTTGCTTCAAGTGATATTAATGAATTGACTTTGTTATTGTAATGGTGTACACTAACTTGAAACAAGTCTGCCTGCAACCCATGCACTGGGCCAACCTTTTAAGAGGCAGGCAGGCAGGCAGGCAGGCGTACACAGCTGCTTCTGTTGGACTATAATTCCAGACATTTTCAGTCCTCTGCCGATGAGGATCATGTTTGAAGAAGTGTCATAACACCTTTGATTGTCACACAGGGGAAAGGATGCAGATGTGGGTCACGGGTCCTCTTTATTTAGTGTACCAGTATAAATGTATAGCTGCGTATATATTGTTCATACTGAAATACAGTAGAAACAGGTGTGCAGTTACTATATGTTACAGTATTTAATCCATGACTCACTTAATAATGCCACGTAGTGTAAACTGGGATATCTCTCTACTCTCGCTGAATTTCCCTCCATATATTTTGTCATTTGCATATGTTTACCTCCATATATTCTGTAGTATTGGCCAATGTTGTGTGCTGAATTACTGTGTTAAGGTAGTGGACCTGGCAGGGTATTTAGTTGGTGTGGAACAGATGTTTAGAATACATTGGAGTGGGGGGGGCTTATATTCCTACTTATATTTCCTACTTTCCTACTTATATTCATACTTAATGGAAATGTGTTGTTTGCGTATCCTAACTCCTCCTGAGACACCCACAGGGAATGGGTTCACGGCTCGGGTCACCATTGTCCAGCACCCCTGGAGCAATTGGGGTTACCTGCCTTGCTCAAGGGCAAAGCAACAGAGTTTTCACCTTGTAGGCTCTGGGATTCAAACCAGCAACCTTTCGGTAACTGGCCCAATGCTCTAACCTCGAGGCTCTTTACATTCCGGAGGTTGTATTTACAAACATGTTAGAGAAAAATGCTGAAAATAATTTACAAAAATGAATTGTAAATTGTACTTGGCGGAGGAGTATTTCTGTCTGTAATAAAGCCCTTTTGTGGGGAAAAACTCATTCTGATTGGCTGGACCTGGCTCCCCAGTGGGTGTCCTCCCAGGTCCACCCATGGCTGCTCCCCTGCCCAGTCTTGTCTTGGTGCCTGTGCTCTAGCCAACAGCTTGCAGCTAAGTAGGCTAGTCTACATGATGACATTATAATGGATAAAGGCAAGAATAATTGCATTTGTCAAACGGCAGCCAAGCATCGATCATCATGTCATTCAGAATCATACCATCTATATTTATTGGAAAAGAGCATCAAGCTCATCACTGTGCAGTTTTACCACCCTGTGAAGTTCATCAGAAGTTATTTCATCTGTAGCCTAATAAACTGCATGGTTTCCCAAATCGTAGGTGGGAGGACCACACACCATATCATCACGTGACTCCAAGTTTACTTCGATATGATGGTTATTATGTCAATATTTGCACTTAAACACATTTCCACCACCATTATTTTGCATAATACATTTTACAGACACAAAAATTAACAAAAAATGATCTGTTGGTATTTATAAAATTGTACCGAATCTTCCTGTTTCTGTCATGCCCTGATCTGTTTCACCTGTTCCTGTGATTGTCTCCACCCCTACAGGTGTCGCTTATTTCCCCCAGTGTATTTATCCCTGTGTTTCCTGTCTTTCTGTGCCAGTTCGTCTTGTATGTTTAAGTCAAGTCAACCAGTGTGTTTTTCCCATACGCTATTCTAGTCTTCTTTTTCTAGTCCTCCCGGTTTTGACCCTTGCCTGTTTTCTGGACTCTGTATCCACCTGCCTGACCATTCTGCCTGCCCTGACCACGAGTCTGTCTGCCACTCTGTACCCGCCTGCCTGACCATTCTGCCTGCCTTGACCACGAGCCTGTCTGCCACTCTGTACCCGCCTGGACTCTGATCTGGTTTGGACCTTTTTGCCTGTCCACGACCATTCTCTTGCCTATCCCTTTGGATTAATAAACACTCCAACCATCTGCATCTGGGTCTCTCTCGCCTTGTGTCATGATAGTTTCCATCACAGCTGTCGTGATTTTTTTATTTATAAGGTATGACATAAAAACTGTGGATGGAAACAGGGAGTGGTTTGTGATGTAAAGTCTTTAAAAAAGCAGTGGAAAAGGTGGAAAAGTCTAAATGCTGAATAAAATTATATTTGAACTTGCTCTACTGGTTGTCTGTGAGGTTGGTCTTTCAGTGGGTCGAAATTTGAGACAAAATATCCACAGGAAATTATTATTTCCCCAACTTATTAGAAATATCTGTTTCTAACACCTGCCACATGCACAAAACCAGAAACACCTGCAAGACTTGGGTCAGTATGCATGCATTGAGTGCATGTACTTCCTTCTTGTGCATGTGCCTTTGTGCACGAGAAAACAAATCTTGTTTTCCACACAGAGTTGGGTTTAATAATACTTTCCTATGGATATTTTGTCTCAAAATTCGACCCACTGAATTTTATTCAACATTCGTGACAGACAAGCGAAGTTATGTGGGGTTTTTTCTATGTAAATGTGTGGGGTTATGCTGACGTCATCGCCACTATTGGAACTAGGCCTCCCTGTGAGTCACGGTCTCTTGTAGCGTCTGAACCTTTCAACCTGCAGTGTAAGCATTTTCAAATAGAATAAAGTGTAATTGTACTGGTTTGGTATTTGGGCTATTAACATGTTGGTGTTAGTCATATGATGGTCATTTGAATAATTCTGTAAATACTACTTGACATGACTTAATTCTGAAGTAAGTGCAGGCAATGTTTAATAAAGGCCCAATCCTTAATTTGAAAAACAACTTGGTGGTAAATGTCACAGGGGTTTCCACTTTAAACTGATGCGTCCCACTGGACTGAATTGGATCAATGGGGAGTGTTCCACTCAGGAAAAGCAAACAATGCTGTTCTAATGGCAAACAAAGGAATGAAGCAGAAGAGAGAAGAGATGAGTACAAGTACATTTCGAAACCTTAAAACTGTGAAATATAACCTATTCAAAATAGGAACAAATGCCACTGTGCTGTATCCAGGGAAATACACAAAGGAAAAAAGTGTGTCCATTGTTGTGCATAAAAATATAATAGTAATTTTGAATCTATGCTTTGTGTGTATTTCTAGGTTGTGAGCGATGGAGTCTTTATTTTACCATTAAGCAGGCTACCAACCTCTGTTACATGCAATAATAATTCATAGAGCTCCTTAGAAAACGACTCAAGTCCATCATTGTTCAGAGGAGTGGTCCATTTTGTTTGAAAGTCTGAAGAAATATGCTGCAAACATAATTAGTTTTGGCTGAATGCGCCGACGGACTCACAGGACTATTTAACACAAGCGCCATACATGACATTTTTCATAAACTTTGCGCCGGGTGAAAATTGAGCTGCATGTATGTTTTCCCAGATAGACTAATGGACAGATTGATACTCAGGCTAAAATGCTTGACTTAAATGGCATCAGCAACGGTTTATCTTTATGCAATCTGGACGTTTTTTGGCACGGTGTAGCCGTGGTAGATGTCGTTTTGCTCAGTTTTGGCATTCCGACAGAGATCTACCAAGTTTTCTCCAGTGCCAAACGCCTGTTGTCAAACACTGTTGGAATGTCGAGTGCAGTGCAGGCATCTATCAAACATTGTATGTCAAAAACGTTGAGGTTTATACATAGCCGCAGGAAGTAGGGGTGCTGAGGGTGCTGCAGCACCCCCTGACAAAATCGGAATCTAAAAAAATATATGAATAAAATATCAAATAAAAGTAATGCATGGGCATTTACAACTCCTGTATTGGTGAACCGATATAGCCGTCGCAGCACCCCCACCCCAACCATCTTCCTGCTGCTATGGCCTTACAGAGCTATCCCTTCCGTTCCCTGCACTCCCATCCACACTGTTCTTTACAGAGCTATCCCTTCCCTCCACTCCTATCGACACTGTTCTTTACAGAGCTATCCCTTCCCTCCACTCCCATTGACACTGTTCTTTACAGAGCTATCCCTTCCCTTCCCTCCACTCCCATTGACACTGTTCTTTACAGAGCTATCCCTTCCCTTCCCTCCACTCCCATCCACACTGTTCTTTACAGAGCTATCCCTTCCCTCCACTCCCATCCACACTGTTCTTTACAGAGTTATCCCTTCCCTCCCCTCCCATCGACACTGTTCTTTACAGAGCTATCCCTTCCCTCCACTCCCATCCACACTGTTCTTTACAGAGCTCCCTTCCCTCCATCCCATCCACTGTTCTTTACAGAGCTATCCCTTCCCTTCCCTCCACTCCCATCCACACTGTTCTTTACAGAGCTATCCCTTCCCTCCACTCCCATCCACACTGTTCTTTACAGAGCTATCCCTTCCCTCCACTCCCATCCACACTGTTCTTTACAGAGCTATCCCTTCCCTTCCCTCCACTCCCATCGACACTGTTCTTTACAGAGCTATCCCTTCCCTCCACTCCCATCCACACTGTTCTTTACAGAGCTATCCCTTCCCTTCCCTCCACTCCCATCCACACTGTTCTTTACAGAGCTATCCCTTCCCTCCACTCCCATCGACACTGTTCTTTACAGAGCTATCCCTTCCCTTCCCTTCCCTCCACCCACACTGTTCTTTACAGAGCTATCCCTTCCCTCCACTCCCATCGACACTGTTCTTTACAGAGCTATCCCTTCCCTCCACTCCCATCCAACTGCTTTACAGAGCTATCCCTTCCTTCCCTCCACTCCCATCCACACTGTTCTTTACAGAGCTATCCCTTCCCTTCCCTCCACTCCCATCCACACTTTGAGCTATCCCTTCCCTCCACTCCCATCGACACTGTTCTTTACAGAGCTTCCCTTCCCTTCCCTCCACTCCCATCCACACTGTTCTTTACAGAGCTATCCCTTCCCTCCACTCCCATCCACACTGTTCTTTACAGAGCTATCCCTTCCCTTCCCTCCACTCCCATCCACACTGTTCTTTACAGAGCTATCCCTTCCCTCCATCCCATCGACACTGTTCTTTCAGAGCTATCCTTTCCCTTCCCTCCACTCCCATCCACACTGTTCTTTACAGAGCTATCCCTTCCCTTCCCTCCACTCCCATCGATGGGTTTTACAGAGCTATCCCTTCCCTCCACTCCCATCCACACTGTTCTTTACAGAGCTATCCCTTCTCCACTCCCATCCACACTGTTCTTTACAGAGCTATCCCTTCCCTTCCCTCCCATCCACACTGTTCTTTACAGAGCTATCCCTTCCCTTCCCTCCACTCCCATCGACACTGTTCTTTACAGAGCTATCCCTTCCCTCCAGATGACACTGTTCTTTACAGAGCTATCCCTTCCCTCCACTCCCATCCACACTGTTCTTTCACAGAGCTTCCCTTCCCTTTCCATCCATCGACACTGTTATTTCAGAGCTATCCCTTCCCTCCATTATCGACACTGTTCACACCACTCTCCAAAGCTGCAATCATAACTGTTAGAGACACAGAACTTCTTCGTCCCTTTAATTTGAACCGTTGGTGCTGCTGCTCTGTTTTATTTTGGTTCCTTCTAATTAAGGTTACTAACTTCTGGGGGGGAGGGTTATCCATGGTGTTACGTCACAGATGGGTTCTGATTAATCCATGGAGTTATGTCACAGATGGGTTCTGATTTATCCACGGTGTTATGTCACAGATGGGTTCTGATTAATCCATGGTGTTACATCACAGATGGGTTCTGATTTATCCACGGTGTTATGTCACTGATGGGTTCTGATTAATCCATGGTGTTACATCACAGATGGGTTCTGATTTATCCACGGTGTTATGTCACTGATGGGTTCTGATTAATCCATGGTGTTATGTCACAGATGGGTTCTGATTTATCCACGATGTTATGTCACAGATGGGTTCTGATCTATCCATGGTATTATGTCACAGATGGGTTCTGATCCGATGTGTTACTTGCTGCCTTGTTGTTTTGCAGCTTGTCTGTTCCGGTACAATGGGTTCTCTTTTGTCTACCTCATCTACCTCCTGCTCATCCCACTGTTCCCAGAACCCACCAAAACGACAATGCAAGGTAAGAAACGTTTCCTCCATGATGAATTCCAGTGAACTTATTTAGTCAGGGTTGTTTCTTTCAGTGGATGTGTTCTTACTGTACAGCTCTCTTCCATCAGTGTAGGGGCCACATATGTTTTGGTATGAGGATGTGGCGATAACAGTTATCTGTCTGAGCGTCAACTGACACATACAGCACTTTTAGAGACTCTTAACTGGTAATTCCTTGAGCAAACAAATCAAATCAAACCAAACAATCCATTTTAATGAGCCAGAGGTTAAATAGCCTACATTATCAGGGTTTATGGATGGCTTCGGCCTAAACCTAGGATTTACAGCACTCAGTGAGAGAATGATTTCAGACTCCTCGGCGTCTGTGTCGGAGGAGACAGGGATGAGAAATGATGGTGCTGTGATTTGAAATTGCAATACACACACACACACGCACGCACACACACACACACACACACACACACACACACACACACACACACACCATATATGTCCTTAAAATACAGAGGAAACATTTTCCTGTACGGTTTTCCTTCATGTGCACCTCAATCTTTACCATCTGAGTTTGAATATGGCTTTCATTGTACACTGTAAGCCTTCCGTTAAATATAAGATACATCTCCTCTTAACACTACCTCCCAAAATGTGTGACAGCCAGGCAGGGATAACACCACTCAGGAAAAGGGAGGGAGGACAGAGTGAGATGAAAGAATGCAGCTTCTGCCTGTCTACACAGAGACACATGCACTCCTACTTCACTTTCCCCCTTGAGTGTCAGCTGGCCACAAGTTCAACCCAGCCGTTATCTGGTGAGAAATACGTTTTAGTCACTCCATCTGGTATTCTGGATTTACTACATACTTTTTGAAAATGTATATAAATTAATGATATATATAGCCATTGATTCTTGATTAATATAACTTATAAATGCCTCATGAGCTTAGTTCAACTGTCATACCTAATCATAACCCAAAATATAAACTTGTTTTAATCCAATATTTGTCAACAAAAGTAAATATTGAAAAAACACTATATAGCCTCAAAACATGATTAAAACTATTATTTTGATGTCATTGATGGTCAGTCCTTGCATCCATAGCTCTCTCTATGAATTTGAGAGTAGTTACATTCCTCCAGCCCCATCCCTTAGCTTTTTACCAAAACAGGGGTGGGTAGAATTCCAGACGTGTCAGAGCATGCAACACGTGCCTGTCAGTCATGTGTCTCTTGTTTCAGGAGATTCTCTTGCCTTGGGGTGACAAGGCTTGGCACTAAAATCTAAAGTTATCCCCCAAATAAAGTAGTCCACCAAAACGTTGAGGGGGTTGGTGACAGTGGGGGGGATCTCAGCCGGAAAATCTTGACCCAATATCTGCCCAATGACGCCGGTACATCACAAAGACAGGTTCTTGCTCAATATTTACTCACCAAAAACAATTTTATGACATCTATTGAGGTGAAGACATGACACTCATTCCACCTCGACACCTCCAGGGAAATTAAATGACCATTTGAATGGCGTTACAGTTTTGTGGTTCCCATGTTTTTTTTTTTGATGATGATGATGAAGCAGCTGAGGCAGCCGAATGGACAGAGACAAAAAACTGTGATAGAACAAGATCATATGCCGGTGATGGACAATCAAGAAGGGATAGTGGTCAGGGTTCAAAAGTAAAGACTTCTCTGGTCTTCTAGCAGCTGGCTGTAGAGTGGTGGACAGATTGAGACATCTTTCCTCTCCTTGTTATTCTCCTCCAGCTGTTTCCCTCCATCACAACTCCAGTGTAAGGCTTCAGTCTCATCTCCACTCTCCTGGAAAAAAATTGACATCAATTAGTTATTTTCCTCAAGTCATTTATAAACCAAAATGTTCTCTGATTTTACCCAGCTTTTCTAATAAAGCTTGAGTGACCGTCCATATGTCATCCTCTGCGACACCTGTTGAGGCCTTTGTGGTCAAGCAGCTAATTAAAGGTCATGTTTAGTCAAATTCAATAGGGCTCGATCCAATCATACCCGCATTCCGGCATTCACGCAGTTGGTGTTATTCCCACAGTCAAATCCAAACTGTGAGGAAGACAGCAAACATTACTATTGAAGACACACAAACAGTAAGTCCAACTTGTGCAGTGGTATAACTGTTTGGAGAAGCCAGTCAGAGTGTCATGGGCTGATGCACTTTATCAACCAACCAAAACCTTGATGTAAACAACCCAGGCCTCGCTAATTGACACAAAAGCCGTTTCCCCTGATGACTTGGGTTCTATATAAGTTTCCTCCGAGAAATCTCTGTAATACAATACAACACCACAATCCCAGCAAACTCCAGTACCCCACTACTCCGAGCCATCCTGAAAGGACGGTATACAAACAGACGTAATCTGTCCTTGGAGAGGGGGACGCAGGAGACAAGAGGGCTTCCTGAGGAAACAGAGCTCAATGGAGAAGTCGTCACCAGGGCACCCCAGGCCCACGCCTCCCTTAAACCCTCTGTCTCTTTTCCCCAGGAAGCCGATGAGTCACCAGCACCGTTCACAATGAGCTGCCTATCTGCCTGCCATCCCACCTTCCCCCTCTCTCTCTTTGAATCCTGCCTCAATGCAACCTGTCAACCAGGACCCTCTGGGTCCCCCTGTTAAGGCAAACTGACAGTGAGGCTTTGACTCATTGGATATTATATCATGTGGATTGTATTTGAACTTTTATTGATGTTTCATAACGTTTGATGGCCCAGTGCAGTCAAAATGTGATTTTCCTGTGTTTTATATATATTTCCACTCTATGAGGTTGTGAAATTGTAAAAATTATGATAATTCCCTTTTAGTGTAAGAGCTGTTTGAAAAGAACACCTGAAATCTCAGCTTGTTGTTGTGGCATGGCCTTTTGGCCTGCCTGGTGACATTAGTTAATATACCAATAAGAAAGAGAGTTCCAAACCTCTCTGTCAATAACAGCAGGTTTTCAGTTTTCCCCCCTCTACTCAGGCTACTCCCAGACAGTCCTAGCAAAGTTTTTGCTTGAAATTGCTCTTTGCTAAGAAGCTATTTTTGTACATTTTTGACCGTTTTAATTGAAAACAATCACAGTAAGGTACTTAATTGTTACTCAGAAATGTTTTGATATTGAGATAAAAATGGCTGCATTCAACCTTAACATTTTTGGACTGGTTGTTTGGAATAGAAATTGGATCAGTTGCTTGTTCAGCACTGAATTTAATAACAATAGTGCAAAATGTTAAGGGAGGCTGAAGAATGCAAGTTTCTGCATCACTGTCTGTTGACCAGTCAACTAGCTCTTTCTTTTGAGGTTGCATTCCAAGTGTAATACTGAATGCTGGCTTGAGCCGGCTCCTTGAACACTTCTTTGTTCATTGACAATATTCTTTGGCAGCCGATGAGGTCATGTCCCACACACAAACACACACACACACACACACACACACACACACACACACACACACACACACACACACACACACACACACACACACACACACACACACACACACACACACACACACACACACACACACACACACACACACACACACACACACACACTTACGAGCGCACGCACACACATGTACACACACACACGCGCGCACGAGCATGCACACACGCCTCTGACACATCAGAAAGTATAATTGGAGACTGGTTCACAATTTGTTTCCTTGATGGATTAAACATTTGTTAGCTTTTTTGTTAGCTGTAGCATTTGCTACATTTGCTACAGCTAACTCAAATTAAATCAAACTTTGTCATATGCGCCGAATTACAACCATGAAATGCAAGCCCTTAACCAAATGCAGTTCAAGAAGAATTAAGAAAATATTTACTAAATAAACTTAAGTAAAACATTACAAAAAGTAACACAATAAAATAACAATAACGAGGCTATATACAGGGGGTACCAATACCGAGTCAATGTGTGGGGGTACAGGTTAGTTGAGGGAATTTGTACATGTAGGTAGGGGTAAAGTGACTATGCATAGATAATATACAGCGATTAGCAGCAGTGGGGGGTTTCAATGTAAATAGTCCGGGTGGCCATGTGATTAATTGTTCAGTCTTATGGGTTGGGGATAGAAGCTGATAAGGAGCATTTTGGTCCAAGACTTGGCGCTCCGGTACCGCTTGCCGTGCGGGAGCAGAGAGAACAGTCTATGACTTGAGTGGCTGGAGTTTTTGACCATTTTTGGGGCTTTCCTCTGACACAGCCTACTATATAGGTGCTGGATGGCAGGAAGCTTGGCCCCAGTGATGTACTAGGCTGTATGCACTACCCTCTGTAGCGCCTTTCGGTCAGATGCCGAGCATTTGCCATACCAGGTGGTAATGCAAACGGTCAGAATGCCCTCGATCGTGCAGCTGTATAACTTTTTTAGGATCTGGGAACCCATGCCAAATCTTTTCAGTCTCCTGAGGGGGGAAAGGTGTTGTCATGCCCTCTTCACGTCTGTCTTTGTGTGTTTGGACCATGATAGTTTGTTGGTGATGTGTACACCAAGGAACTTGAAACTCTTGACCAGCTTCAATACGGACCACGTAGTCATGAGTGAACAGGGAGTACATGAGAGGACTAAGCACGCACCCCTGATGGGCCCCAGTGTTGAGGATCAGCATGGCAGACATGCTGTTGTCTACCCTTACCACCTGGTGGCAGCCCATCAGGAAGTCCAGGATCCAGTTGCAGAGGGAGGTGTTTAGTCCCAGGGTCCTTAGCTTAGTAATGTGCCTTTTGGGGACTATGGTGTTTGTCGTGACGTTGTATTAGTTAATGTGATGACTGTTGTTCATCGAATGATTAAAAGTTTCTAATTGCGTGATTAACTGAATCAAGCAATTATTAACTCATTAACCTGGGGCACCATGGGAAAACTAGTTTTTATTGAGTTTCTATTTCCCAAATTAACTCAAAGAATATCAGAATATCGATTTTACAACAGCCTCTAATTAACCAGTTACCTCTACAATCTCGTTCTGAACGTCGTATAGTCCGTAAATCTGCACGGACCTGGGTCTCACCAATGAGTTTGTACCACACCAATCTTAGTTGAATATTTATTTAATAGAAAGCTAAAATGATGACAAGAGATACACATAGAAAAAAAACACATTATAGGCTATTGATTAGAACTTAGTATAACGGGCCAACACACTATAGGGCGTTACCCAAAATGGGGATTTCAAAGAGAGAGGAAAAAGAAAGTACACGAGAGAAATATACATTTGGGTGAATTTGTCAGCTATGCTATTCTAACCCTAGCCTTGCCCCAAACTGCCGCTCTTATGGGTCAGAATATAATGATGTAATTACGTGGGGAAGACCTCCGAGGATTCTCTGCGTAGACCGTTCAGGCTGCTCGATGACGCACTTCTCCGGCGCACCTTTCTGATCGTCCTCCTGATGTCAGTGTCCTTTTCGCTTAGGAGTCTGTTTCCTCACCCTTGCTCTGGAAGGGGTCTTCTGAGGACAGACAGCTCTGTAGCTCAGAGCTCACAGCATTGGAATGAAACAGTGTAGATACCACGATTCGATGGGAGATGGAGGCTAGGTGGTTCGACTTGAATTCACCCGCTTAGACACAGTTACTCATCCGTAGCTTGGGTAGAAAAAGATTTCTTTGTCTTCAAACTTGCGTTGTGTTTTGGGTTCGTTGACTTTTTAGACCTTGGGTCACATAGTCTTCTCTGTAAATTCTTTACTCACAGGTTTTATACCCTCGTGTCAGAAGTGGGTGTAACCGCCTTTAAGGGCAATTCTCTGGGCGTACCAAATTAAGAGCAAGGTCTAGGTTTTTCTCAAATCCAATTTTAGACAACTAACTTAACATTTCATCTTTACCAAAACATTCCCTTTGATTTGGAAATTTTCCACACAACGTACAATGTATAAACATTGAACATATACTAGGAAAACTCTTCATGTTACAATATTTTTGTAATAACGTCATCTATTAACCTTCAATAACAAAACAAAAATGACATACATTTTCATATTCCATCTATCGTCATGACCACCATTGTGGCTGATGGAAACCATTGTTCCCTTTATAAATAAAGTCCCTTTATTTCATGTTTAATGTTTAGAGGCTGGTTCTCCATAGTAACAGGACAAAGGAATTTGTCTGTGGCCTGAGATTTACCAGGGGCGTGAGGGGTCATAAAACCCCCCACATCTTCAGACCCCTAGATCTCTCCTCCTCTGTTGGGGTTGAGAGATAATCTGTAGGGTTGTGGTCTCCTGTAACTGGACCTGATCAGGACAGTCATGACATGTTGAACACTGAGCTGTAGTCAATTAATAACAGCATTCTCACATAGGTGTTCCTTTTGTCCAGGTGGGAAAGGACAGTGTGTAGTACGATTGAGATTGCCTCATCTGGGGATCTATTGGGGCGGTATGCAAATTGGAGTGGATCTTAGGGATGAGGTTGTTGATGTGAGCCGAATACCAGCCTTTCAAAGCACTCCATGGCTACTGATGTGAGTGCTACGGGGCAGGTTACCTTCACTTCCTTAGGCACAGGGACTATGTTGGTCTGCTTGAAACATGTAGGTATTACAGACTCAGTCAGGTAGAGGGTCCACGCATGCTTTGAGTACACGTCCTGGTAATCCATCTGGACCGCGGCTTTGTGAATGATAACACTCTCAGTATCTGATGTGAACAAGACCTTTGAAGAGGTCAACACACAGTCGCCCGGAACAGCTGATGCTCTCTTTTATTCTTCAGTGTTGCTTGCCTCGAAGCGAACACAAAAGGCATTTAGCTCATCTGGTATGCTCGAGTCACTGGGCAGCTTGCAGCTGTGTTTCCCTTATTAGTCCGTAATAGTTTTCAAGCCCTGCCACATCCGACGAGCGTCAAAGCCAGTGTAGTAGGATTCAATCTTAATCCTGTATTGATGCTTTGCCTGTTTGATGGTTCGTCTGAGGGCGTAGCGGGATTTCTTATAAGCGTCCAGATTAGTGTCCCGCTCCTTGAAAGCGGCAGCTCTAGACTTTTGCTTGGTGTGGATGTTGCCTGTAATCCATGGCTTCTGGTTGGGAAATGTATGTACGGTCACTGTGGGGACGACGTCGTCGATACACTTATTGATGAAGCCGATGACTGAGATGGTATACTCCTCAATGCCATTACCTAGTAATATCACTGCACTCCTTTCCTCAGCATTCTAGGCCTAGTAGCATCACTCCACTCCTTTCCTCAGCATTCTAGTCCTAGTAATATCACTCCACTCCTTTCCTCAGCATTCTAGGCCTAGTAATATCACTCCACTCCTTTCCTCAGCATTCTAGGCCTAGTAATATCACTCCACTCCTTTCCTCAGCATTCTAGTCCTAGTAATATCACTCCACTCCTTTCCTCAGCATTCTAGGCATAGTAGTATCACTGCACTCCTTTCCTCAGCATTCTAGGCCTAGTAGCATCACTCCACTCCTTTCCTCAGCATTCTAGGCATAGTAGCATCACTCCACTCCTTTCCTCAGCATTCTAGTCCTAGTAATATCACTCCACTCCTTTCCTCAGCATTCTAGGCATAGTAGTATCACTCCACTCCTTTCCTCAGCATTCTAGTCCTAGTAATATCACCACTCCTTTCCTCAGCATTCTAGTCCTAGTAATATCACTCCACTCCTTTCCTCAGCATTCTAGGCCTAGTAGTATCATTCCACTCCTTTCCTCAGCATTCTAGGCCTAGTAGTATCACTCCACTCCTTTCCTCAGCATTCTAGGCCTAGTATATCACTCCACTCCTTTCCTCAGCATTCTAGGCCTAGTAGTATCACTCCACTCCTTTCCTCAGCATTCTAGGCATAGTAGTATCACTCCACTCCTTTCCTCAGCATTCTAGGCCTAGTAGTATCACTCCACTCCTTTCCTCAGCATTCTAGGCCTAGTAATATCACTCCACTCCTTTCCTCAGCATTCTAGTCCTAGTAATATCACTCCACTCCTTTCCTCAGCATTCTAGTCCTAGTAATATCACTCCACTCCTTTCCTCAGCATTCTAGGCATAGTAGTATCACTCCACTCCTTTCCTCAGCATTCTAGGCCTAGTAATATCACTCCACTCCTTTCCTCAGCATTCTAGGCCTAGTAATATCACTCCACTCCTTTCCTCAGCATTCTAGGCCTAGTAATATCACTCCACTCCTTTCCTCAGCATTCTAGTCCTAGTAATATCACTCCACTCCTTTCCTCAGCATTCTAGGCCTAGTAGTATCACTCCACTCCTTTCCTCAGCATTCTAGGCCTAGTAGTATCACTCCACTCCTTTCCTCAGCATTCTAGGCATAGTAGTATCACTCCACTCCTTTCCTCAGCATTCTAGGCCTAGTAGTATCACTCCACTTTAATCTAAATGCACAATTATACCTAATATGTATTTATTCACACCACAGTCTAATATGTCTTGGGACTTGCACACAAAGAATTCTCTCCAGGCTGGTTTAGACCTGTATTCATTCCTCGAGCAGCTTAAAGGGGATGTGGCATGTGAAGGTAACTGTGGCCTGGTAGCACAATTTAGATTTCTTGCTAGGCTGTAATTAAAGGGTAAGTGCTTTCCACTAGATTACTCCAGATGAAACAGATTACACATTGAGCGGGTATGTAACATAGTATTAACACAAAGCTCAATTTAACTTGGAAAAGTAAAGGGGCAAACAGGTGGTATATATGGCAGTATGTATTTACAGTATCCTGGTTTAGAAAATAGGATTACAATGTTTTAATGTTATAGTTTTCAACAACAAAATGTCAACAACTTAGATTTTGAGTCATTTTGAGTCAACATGCATTTTGAGTCATTTTGAGTCATTTTACATTCACAATAATTTTGAGTAACCAAAATTAACCTTAAAACATTGGGCCATATTTGATCAGAGCTAGTAATTTGTTTGGCTGATTAGGGATTTTACATCCCTTATGATTAGATGTAGTAAAATCATCCAAACACACTATTTGTACTGCTATTGACAATGGCTCCCATGACAAAGCTAATCAATGCCAATCAACTTTGTCAACTGAAATAGTGGTGTTTCAATTGACTAAACCAGTGTTTCCCAAGCTGTGGGGGGGTCAGTCTGCTGGGGTATTTTCAATAGGTGGCGCTATAAATTTTGGCCCGGCTCTGTCATATGTGTAAGTTGGCCTCTAAATGAGTTTGGGAACCAATAGACTACACTACTACATGCATGTACATTGTGTACATTTATTCTTGGTGAGGCAGGTAGCCTAGTGGTTAGAGCATTGGGCCAGGAACCGAAAGGTTGCTGGATCGCATCCCAGGGCTTACAAGGTAAAATTATTTATGTTTTTTATTTAACTAGGCAAGTCAGTTAAGAACAATTTCTTATTTTCAATGACAGCCTAGGAACAGTGGGTTAACTGCCTTGTTCAGGGGCAGAACGACAGAATTTTGCCTTGTCAACTCTGGGATTTCATCTTGCAACCTTTCGGTTACAAGTCTAACACTCTAACCACTAGGCTACCTGTCACCACAAATCTGTCGTTCTGCCCCTGAACAAGTTAGTTAACCCACTGTTCCCTGGTAGGCCGTCATTGCAAATAAGAATTTGTTCTTAACTGACACGTATAGTTAAATTTAAAAAATGATTCTCTCGGTCTGACAGTATGGACTCACAAATCTGCTGTTCTCTCTCTATTAGAACTGCAGGAAAGGGTCATAGATTAGAGTGCATTTTGTAATAATGTGATTTACTCCCGATCACTGATTTGTGATGGCCCATAAAGAGCTTTACTTTTGGGCAACAGGATTGGCAAGGAGCAGCTTTCAAAAAAATTAGATGTTATGATGGGCCAACGGAAGCCAAGTTGCAACTCAAGCATCGTTGGCCCCACGCAAGCCAGACCCGACCTAGGGGCCCTTTTCAATGAGCTAAGCAGCTCACTCCCAAGGCTTGGCAGCCTGCACTTCTCCCAGGGACAATCTTTAAATGCGATTAAGTTGATGAAATTTCAGAATTCAGATAACAGTCGTGGGAATTAAAAACATGTGGGGCTTGTGCCAAACACACACCATCCGCTCGCCAGTTTCCTTTCACTGGCATCCTGAGATCCAGATTCATACCAACCTTTAATCTCAACATTAATTCAAACACAGTGGTGAATGGAAGAGGAGAGAAAATGGAGGGAGAGAGAGAGAGAGAAATAGGGCTAAATCGCAAGTTTTTTTTGTTGCTGTTGTTGGAATATGCCAAGGCAACCTCTTTTCGAATTATTCTGTACACACACACACACACACACACACACACACACACACACACACACACACACACACACACACACACACACACACACACACACACACACACACACACACACACACACACACACACACACACACACACACACACACACACACACACACACACACACACACACACACACACACACACACACACACACACACACACACACACACACACACACAACACATCTGGTCCATATTTGAGTTTACTGTGTGAGTATCGCCTTTCTCTCAGTGGTGTTTTTGAGAATTTCCTGGTACTTCTAATGGTTTCAATACATGCTATAACGTCTATCAGAAGCCATTGTGAACATTCATGCTGAATCAATACGAGATTGAATATGATCCCTTATTGATGTCAACTGTTAAATCCACTTCAATCAGTGTAGATGAAGGGGAGGAGACAGGTTAAAGAAGGATTTTTAAGCCTTGAGACAATTGAGAAATGGATTGTGAATGTGTGCCATTCTGAGTGTGAATGAGCAAGACAAAAGATTTAAGAACCGAGTATGGTACTAGGTGCCAGTCACACCGGTTTGTGTCAAGAACTGTAGTGCTGCTGGGTTTTTCCATGCTCAATAGTTTCCTGTGTGTATCAAGAACAGTCCACCACCCAAAGGACATCCAGCCAACTTGACACAACTGTGGGAAGCATTGGAGTCAACATTGGCCAGCATCCCTGTGGAACGCTTTCGACACCTTATAGAGTTCAAGCCCCAACGAATTGAGGCTGCTCTGAGAGCAAAAGTGTGTGTGTGTGTGTGTGTGTGTGTGTGGGGGGGTATATACTCAGTGTATATACTCAGTGTATATACTACTCTCCTTCTTCGACTGTCCCCATAGGATAACCCTTTTTGGTTCCAGGTAGAACCATTTTGGGTTCCATGTAGAAACCTCAAAATGGTTCTAATTGGAATCAAAAGCTTTTTCCCTGGAACCAACCAGGGTTATTCAAAGGGTTCTCCTATGTGGATAGTCAAATTACCCTTTTAGGTTCTAGATAGCACCTTTTTTTTCTAACAGTGTACATGAATAGGTTCATTGATGTCTTTTCCACAACAGTATCTCATTGTAATGTACATACCAGGTTGCCACTCCAACTCATTTCCATATCTCTTGCAAGACAATAAAAAAAATGATAACCAGTAGGTGTTTATGATGTAACGTGTCCTCTGTTTGATGTGTGGAGCCTCATGAAAAGTGTGTAGTGGCTCCCTCTCTTTCTCATACATATAGCCTGTTATGGAAGAGAACCACAATAGATGGGGATGTAGGGGTGTGTGAAAGTTACCCTGCAGCCATGTTGGGTTGGAATAATACATCTCAAATGTCTAATCTAAAACAAACTATAATTGGATGCTCAACACCATTCACTGAAAACCCCTTTATTGGCTGCAATTGCGGCAAATGCAATGTTAATACACCACAGATTTGACATTTGACTTTAATTGTAGCCCCAGTGTTTTACAGGAAGTTCAATCCAATGTTAGACGTACACCTGAAGTTTGGCTCTAAGTTGATCAACCTGCGGATATCGCCATATGTGAGCACAATATTTGATTCATAACATAATTAAATGAGGGAGTCACACTTTCTACGTGACAGAGATAGCTGAGTGTCCCTACTATAGGACAGTGTCCATATCAGGATAGCATCACGTTTCTATGGAAGTCTGAGTCACAAGGCATTGGTGTCAGAAGTGGGATCATTAATCCTTAAAGAGAGATGGAAGTGTCTCTTCGGGAGTTTACAGGAGTGTTCCCCTGCTCAGTGTCAGGCTCCTTACACAGTTAGTGGCTGACACACGCCTATGGAGCTCTCTCTCACACGTTTTGAGCTAGTGTCAGCATCTCACTGAGTTAAATGGAAGGTGCCAATTTGTTAGCTGAATTTGATACCTTGCTTAGAGTTATGGATCCATAGTTAGGAATAATACACGTACTTGTTTGTTTTGATGAAAACCTGCCAACATCTTGTTTGGATCTGCCATGAACTGAGTGGGCTTTTCTGCTTCCTGGTTAGATGTTACACGTTTGAAGGTAAGACCCAGGTGCAGACAATGTTGAAGTAACAAAAGTTTATTAATTTGAACACTGGCAGGCAAAGGTACAGGACGGCAGGCAGGGTCAGGGTCAGGGTCATGGTCAGGGCAGGCAGAGGTCGGTAATCCAGAGTAGTGGGGCAAAGGTACCGGACGGCAGGCAGGCTCAGGGTCATGGTCAGGGCAGGCAGAGGTTGATAATCCAGAGTAGAGGGCAAAGGTACAGGATGGCAGGCAGGGTCAGGGTCATGGTCAGGGCAGGCAGAGGTCGGTAATCCAGAGTAGAGGGCAAAGGTACAGGATGGCAGGCAGAGTCAGGGTCATGGTCAGGGCAGGCAGAGGTCGGTAATCCAGAGTAGAGGGCAAAGGTACAGGATGGCAGGCAGGGTCAGGGTCATGGTCAGGGCAGGCAGAGGTCGGTAATCCAGAGTAGAGGGCAAAGGTACAGGATGGCAGGCAGGGTCAGGGTCATGGTCAGGGCAGGCAGAGGTCGGTAATCCAGAGTAGAGGGCAAAGGTACAGGATGGCAGGCAGGGTCAGGGTCATGGTCAGGGCAGGCAGAGGTCGGTAATCCAGAGTAGAGGGCAAAGGTACAGGATGGCAGGCAGGGTCAGGGTCATGGTCAGGGCAGGCAGAGGTCGGTAATCCAGAGTAGAGGGCAAAGGTACAGGATGGCAGGCAGGGTCAGGGTCATGGTCAGGGCAGGCAGAGGTCGGTAATCCAGAGTAGAGGGCAAAGGTACAGGATGGCAGGCAGGGTCAGGGTCATGGTCAGGGCAGGCAGAGGTCGGTAATCCAGAGTAGAGGGCAAAGGTACAGGATGGCAGGCAGGGTCAGGGTCATGGTCAGGGCAGGCAGAGGTCGGTAATCCAGAGTAGAAGGCAAGGTACAGGATGGCAGGCAGGGTCAGGGCCAGGGCAGGCAGAGGTCGGTAATCCAGAGTAGAGGGCAAAGGTACAGGATGGCAGGCAGGGTCAGGGTCATGGTCAGGGCAGGCAGAGTTCGGTAATCCAGAGTAGAGGGCAAAGGTACAGGATGGCAGGCAGGGTCAGGGTCATGGTCAGGGCAGGCAGAGGTCGGTAATCCAGAGTAGAGGGCAAAGGTACAGGGTGGCAGGCAGGGTCAGGGCCAGGGCCAGGGCAG